>NC_140365.1:7582500-7812500 GCF_054491055.1 Hypomesus nipponensis
GAGAGAGGGCACAGGGAGGGGGAGTTGTTGGGCGATGCTTTCCCAGAATGCAACAGCTGCACAAGGAGGGAGAGAGAGAAGGAGAGAGAGGGAGGAAAGGAGAGAGGGGGAGAGAGCGAGAGCCCGAGACCTTCAGCTGCTCAGCAGAGTGCTTATCACCGCATAACTATTCATCAAAGAAATTTGTGTGCAATTAATTACATTATTCCCTAGTTCCCCCAACCATGGCACAGAGTCGTTACTCCAATATCAGCTTTCAGCTAGCCATCTCGCTAAGCCGCAGCCTCGGTGCCAAGTCACAACTCCCTGGGACGGAGAGCCTCAATAAAGGAAGCCGGGGCAAGGGGAAGGGGAGGAAAAAAGGAAAAGAGACTGCTCTCCTATCAGCTTGCAGGGGCTATCATTTCTCTTTTTTATTGCCATTTATTTTCCTCCAGGAATTCACTGCCAGTATATTGGCAGGCCTTCCAGTAGATGGAGGCAATGAAATTTAGCGCGGACACTTAACACCGGGTCAAGCCTCGTGCTCGTCTCATGTGTGGCGGTAATATGATAAACAAACGCTTCCAGTTTGAGGAAAGAGCACTTTTCTTTTTTACGTTACAGGAATAGGGTGAGGAGCCGGGGCTGGGTGCATGCCGCAGTAAAGGAAGATGGAAAATGCACGACTGGAGCCTCGCAGGAATAAAGATAATACGCATCTCTGCAAAATGGCGGAGAGGCACTGTCGCCTAGCCCGCGCTATTAAAGAGAGAGGACCTAAATAGGTCATTGCGGTGCCATTATTGCAGACCCCGAGGCACGGGAAACTCACAGCCTGGATGTAATGCAGTAAATAAGCCGAGAAAAAAAAATGTATAATGGAGATTCATTTAAAGCGATTCCACTTACACCCTCTCTGAGAAAGAACAGGCAATAAACGCGCAATTTACGTCCATTTAAAGCCACTCGCCGACAGTAAAGGACAAAATGACAGTAATTGAATTCTACACCCACAGTAGCCATTTTACTAATAGGCCTACCTACAGTATCCCTGATGCACTCACAAGTCTAACTACACCCATATCCCCTGCATTTACAAGCCTGTAAAAAAGGTCTGTGACTGTTTGATAATATGCCAAGCTGCTAGCTATGAATGCCATATTGTTCTATGAGGCTCCAGATAACAGAATCAAATTTGGTGTCACTAAGCCCTGGTACGTTGGCACAGCGACAAGTTCATTGGTCTTTGTCTGCCCGACATGCACCCCGGGCCCCACCCAGTCCCACAGGCTGGGGGTCGGAGGGCAGGGGTCAAGCTGAGCAGACTCGATCTGCATGCTCCAGGTAAATGTGCTCCCAGTGCAGTAACACGGCTCGCCTACCAAATGTCACGTTTGGCGTCGGGTGCCAAAATGTCCACGAGGGGAGTGTCACCTTACTTGTGTTTGGCTCCCCAGCGCTGGATTAGGAAGACTGTAAAATCTGTTTAGGATAATATACTGTTCCCCTAAGGCTGACCCCCAGGGTGCTGGCCCTAAGCTGACGCTTTCACTAATCCTGGTTGTAAACTTGCCATGGTGGCCGCCATCCCGAAAGTCCCATCTACGATTAGGAGCAAACAAGAACATAGAAAAGGCGCCACAGTAATAATAGGCGCAACAAGGACCAAGAGTTGGCACCGAGCAACCATCCGTTTGTGCTTTATCATCTGCAAACTTCAAATTGGATATGGGGGAATGGGGGTGGGCAGACTGCATTCCCATTGTAGAAATGCTATTTATTAGCGCGATGCTAGCATGACCTAATGGCTTAGCGAGGAAGCCTTTGAGACGAGGTGAGATCACATGTCTGCAAGCGCAGCGGGATTTGACCGCCGGGTCGAGTTTGGCCCTGCTCGTGACCGCGACAGTAGTCGACCTGCATTAACGCAGGGCCTGTCTCAGCAGCTGAGACCCGCCCTGCTTTCACACCCTAAACCCCAGGAGGAGTTCCACACATGCCTGGCAGTAACAGGCAGAGCAGTCTCCATGCCGGACGACCCCTCGGGCCCCGCGAGACTGCCCACTCTGAACCTGAGCAAGGCTAACACCCGCGGGCACAAGCTATTTGCGGTTAAAAGCCGAAACACGGGAGAACCATTACACGACAAACCTTGCGTGTCATCTTGCGTGTTCCCTTCTGCTCCCATAGGGGGGATATCACATCAGAAGAATAACGGTTAGCAATGATCAAAGGAAAGGAGGTGAGTTACAATGGGGCGCAGTCATTTAGCCTCCAACGTTCTAGTGTATAATGCCGGGTAAGTAGCCTCCATGATGAAAGACCATTAACGTTACTATGTAATCACATTAACAATGTGCCCAGTTCCCTTTGATCCCGCCGGGCGGAACAGCTGGAACACAGCCATGATGGACGGGAGCGCCGCAGACAGGAAAGAGCAGAGCAATGATCTCAGAGCCACATTCTACGCTGTCGTCTAGGACCTTCATGTTCCTGATCCTCGTCCAATGACAGCCTGTCTCGCCGGCTCAGGTGACAGGAACCACACTCCGCTCGTAGCAACAATTTGAAACGTTCATAAGAAAGAAAGAAGAAAAAAAGAATGTCAAACTTGTTTTTACCGGTGAAACCTTGTAAACAACGTCTGAACGAACCCTGGTATCAGACTACCGTTGGCCCGCTAGTTCAGTGACTGATCATCTTTGTCGTATGACGCTGTCAGCAGTGACAACTCCAACCATCGAAAATAAAGCTCTTTATTTCAGGCTATCTGCAAGACTCCGCCGAAAAGAATCAGTTCACTCTTGATGATTTAGCCTACATGGAGCTGGAAATAGCTACCTGCCATTCGAGACCTGTCAGCACCCGGCGCAGGCAGCTGGCAGGAATAGCTTCCCCACCTGTGTCCAAGCCAAATGACAACACTCAGAGGGCCCAGTCACTTCCCAGCCCAGTTCCACACCGCTTGACGAAAGAAAAAAAAAAAAGAACTATTTAGGTACGAGGGGTTTGGATTTAAGTCGAGAATTACAGCAAGATCAAAATGGTGTTTTTAAATTGTTGTTTTTCTGCGGCCAAGACACGTTCGGGAGTTATCGGAAATCTAGGCAGGGAGAAAAGAAATCCAGCGTGACCCTCTTTGGAGGAGCTGCCCTCGCTGTGTTGTTGTTTTGGGCTGGGCGTCCTCTTGCAAGTAATGGACTTCCTTCCAACCATAAATCACACTCATGTGCCCCTTTTCATCTCGAGTTTGTTCTCTCTCTGCTGTGTTTTGTTTAGTGGACCACATCTTTGTTAGTGCGACAATATCATTTTTTTTTCCCCCTTTCTCAAAGTACAAGCAGACAATGCTGGCCCTCGTCTTCCTTGGCTCTGTAAGGCTCTTTTACAAGCTTAGAGTGCCACAAATGTCAACCACAGGAAAGCAATTATGAGAGTAAAATTACTTCCCTACAGTTATCAATCCACTCTCTGGGCCCCGGGAATGGTTAAAAGCCACCATGTAATGGGCCACAGCTAGAGTTTTCTCCTGGGCCCTGGCCAAGGCTGCTAACCTTGCTATTAAAGGCCCCGACAAGCTTTGTCAATGCAATCTGCTGAATGCCTTGAGTGACACGCGATCGATATTCTCCACTCTCCCAGGTCATCACCGGTGACAGAGGCCTAAGTAATAATACAGCGCTGGCTGCCTCCTCTAACTTAAATGCTTCCCCTGCCACAATATTTCTTTTTTGTCTCAGGGCTTGTGAGCAGAATTTTCTCGCCGATCGAAAGAGGAAGATAGGGAGTAGTGAGGTTGGAGGGGGGGGGGGGGGGGGGGGGGCAGGTGGGAGAGGACTGAGGAATTGCTATGTGTCTGGATTGATGCTGGCCGAGGAGCAAGCTTGGCAGGCTGAGGGGGGAGGAGACGTGGAGGGAGGGGGCGAGGGGGGGGGGGGGGGGCTCAGATAAATCGAAAATGACTGGCTGCCGAGTTGTAATCTGCCAGCGCAGAGCCCCCTGTAGCAACAAGCCAAATGAAAAAGCACGCTGACAGGCCACAGAGATGGAGAGCCTGAGGTAGATTGCGGGGAGGAGAGGGCGCGAAACGAGGGAGGGAGGGAGGGAGAACGAGGAAAGGCTGAGGGAGAGGAAGAGGCAGGCAGGCACACAGAGAGGAATTGCAGGGAGACATTTAATGTTTGTTCCAGTGCATGAAGGTGTCAGGGAGCAGGGAGAGAAATGTGGCATGTGCTTGTAGGCAGTAAATAAAGCAGAGACACAAGTGCGCGCGTGCGAGCAACCGCGCACGCACACACACACACACACACACACACAATCCCCAGCTGGAGCACATAATACACCCATTACAATTTCTAATAAGCTCCAATGTAAACATTAACATTTGGCAATGCTTCACTCCCAATCAAGCACTGTCAATTACACTGGAAATGTGTTTATTTATACGTCTGGGATGGTGTGTGTTTACATGGAGGGCATGCGAATCTCATATAATATGCCATCCTTGCATAAATGTCATTTTCACCATCTGACACAAACACAGACTCTCATTGGCAGCCGGCAGGTGGACCATCACACTGCAGCAGCTACCAACCCAACACAAGAGCTCCACCTACTGATAGAGCCTCCACTGTGACCCAGCCTTCTTTGTTTAGACGTAGGGACATATGCCAACCGACCAACCCTGGAGGAAACCCCCAAGACAGACCAGGGACTGCTGGTTGCTCGATGTCCTGCACACAACCGCTTTCCAAACCGGTTTGCTTTATATCACGGTAACCTTTTCTCATTCATTAGCGTCTAACAGGGTTCTGGACCACTCAGACAGGCCTAATGAGGTGGCTGTGGAACAGCCTCGTCTGGCTGGAACTGTGTCTGCAGGAGCGATGAGCACTAAAAGCTAACCCCTCTGTCCTCGTGGCAGGTAGTGGTCGGTAAGCCTGATGCCTGTTAAACAGGGTCTTGGAGGGAAGCAGTCTTCTGTCACACTGGCTGGCTGGCTGGCTAACCAGGAAGTCTGGCCTGAATGCTTAACAGCCCTCCTTACGGTGGTGAGGAGGGATGGTCCTTCTAGGAAACGAGGTCTTCCCTAGAGACAAGGACAGTCATCTGGATGTCGGTTTCTCTCTCCAAAACAATGCCAGATGGACCAGTTCCTACCCAGCAGGCTCCAAACCCGACCCAGACACCAACCAAAAAAATCCATCCATGGCAGTACACAGTGTTTGCAAATGTCTGCATCAAACAAGCGAAACATCCTTATAAATCTTTTTTGTTTTTTTTGTTGTTTTTTACACTGCAGGAGGTTGGTTGAATTCGCAAACACATGAAAATAATGGCCCTGGCTTTTTCCGGAATTATCCATGGATGTTTATGTGTGTGTCAATGGCTTTTTATCCCCAGCAGCAGCACACATGTACTGCCAGGCAACAGCATCCTGGATCAGCTAAGGCAACGTTCCCCCCCCCCCCCCCCCCCCCCCCCCCCCCCCTTCCTTTTCATTTGTAACCCTGCGGCTCACTGTCGGACTGTCACGGAGGAAAGCCATCTCCCTCACAGCGTGAAGGCTGTTCCAGGGCCGGCCCGATCCACCGCGCCCGGCCCCACTTCCTGCGCTCCCGCTGGGCTATTGAGGAAATCACGGCTGATACCAAATCATTTGTCTCCCTCGTGCGCTCGGCCCCTGGTCGTGCCGCGGCGAATAGGGAGAAATGGGAGGGCCGCTTTTTCTTGGAGGAAACACTGGAAATTAGTTTTGTAACCCTCAGTGTGGCAATTTTGGTGAAAGCATACAGAAATGGATAAAACACCAATCTAAAAGGCAGCCTCCACAGGGCACGGTGGCTGCCTGTGGCTTTGGAGTTTGCTGAGGAAAATTAGGTTCTCAATTCTGGGTTTATCACTTTCAACTCTAGGCATTTTTTTTTTTTTTTTTTTCTGGAACACAAAATGTGCCATAATCATTTCAAATCCACTTGGACGATTTAGAGACAGAGACCTTAAAGAAATAGCGGCGGGCCAACCACTGAGATTCTGCACCTAATCAAAAGAGCAGCAGAGAGTTACTTCGGATTTATTTTTTCATCTTCCTTTTTCTCGGTAGTGAGAGTTGGAAGGCTCTAAAGCTGTAGTCTTGTCTCCTGGAAGGGAAACGGCATAAGAACACCGGGGATGAGCCAGGGATCACAGGCTTATCAGTGCAGTCCTGTTATTGCTGGACAGTGCACACATATTTCTTCATTCAAATGCATTTTGCTGCCATAAACACTACCCAAGGAGAGATGGCTAGAATAATTAACATTGTTAACATTGTTTGTGGCTAATGAGCGTCAAAAAACAAGATAACCTGCACCTCAAGACCTTGTCCACAGCTCACTGATTAGATGAACCCAGATTCCAGTCCCCATTATCAGCACAGACAAACAACATGCCGTTCAGCCAAAGTAAAACAGGAGGGCCTAGTGTAGTGTGCAGGTTAGTATGTCTGCTCACCATCTTATCCCCACTAATCACTAAAGATATAGCAAGAAGGTTCTCTGATAGTACTACACTTTATCACCTGTGCTATGTTGTTGAAGCAAATACTGCAGAACAATTTATGACCTCCACTTATCGCCTTTCCTAGAGACAGTATCTATGTTGTGATGGGGTAGGTGCATATCAAAGTTCTCTCACACAGATAGCTAGTGTGCCACCCTCCCAGTCCAACGGGAACACACAGCCAGTCAAAACACCACACCGGTGATAAGAATGATAGTAACCGGTTTGAAGTAAAAACACTCAATAGCAGACATATCAATGAGTTCCGTAAACAGAGGAGGGGATTGTTTATTACAGCCAGACTGAGCAGAGTGCCAGACAAAGGGTTTGTTCCTGTCAGTAACAACTCATTAGTGAAATATGAGCAACAAAGCACCTGCAACATTCCCTCTCTCAAACACACTTTCATTTCTGTTTGGCTTACTTTGAGATGTTCACAGCTTTCTCCATTAAACAACCTAATTCATTATTGAAGATGTCTAACGTGGCGGCGCACACAAAATTAACACGTACACACAAACACACTTTAGCAACTGGCACACTTGGAACTACAGTTCCAAAGCTCTGTTCACACTATGAAAGACAGTTGTTTTATGAATTATGGAAAAGTGTGCTGAATGCAAATGAGAACCAAACAGGGTTTATTTTCGACCCAAAAGCAACAGAAGAAAAGCTATGAAACAGAAAAACATCCTAGGCTGGGAGCCAACTTAAAAGTGTCGGGGAGCGTTGGGGGGGTTGGAGTGGAGAGAACACTTTTCCATTTCTCCGTTCTCGCCCCCAGAGAGCGAGTGCGAGCCAGAGTACAGGGCTAAAGCCAGTAACAACAGTATTCTCGAGCTTTAAAAAAAAAAAAAAAAAAAAAAAGAGATATGCTTTGTACAGTATGCATTCAGCTACGACAATCGACTCGCATCTCTTTTTTTTCCCAAGACACTTCAGAGGGTGTTCTAGACTGTATTCTTAAAATGTAAATGTATACCCGTCTGTCACAAACCCCTTTTCCGGGGAGCCCACTGTGCGAAAACTAATGCACTAATGCAGATATTCCAGCGAGCAAAAATAAAATAAAAAAATGTTAGGCACACACAGGTAAATAATTTAGCAAGCTCTGAACAAAGACTGTCAGAAAAATCTGAGGGAGCCCAGGTCTCTCATGTAGGCTGCGCCGTGTACGCTCGCCTCTGCAGAATACACAATGAGACCACTAGCTACCCTCGGGCTCCCAGTCCTCTCAGAGTTCCCCCTGAAATCCAGTCCAGCCTCTCCCCAGAGCTGCACTGTGGAGCACCGGGGAGTTCCATCAGCCCCGGCCTGCCACCCCCTTGATGGCCTGCAGGTGGTGCTACACGACCACTCTTCAGGGCAGGAGGGGAAGGCAGAAGAAGAGGAAGCAGAGGACGAGGACCGAAGGGATGAGGGGAGATGAAGAGTCGGGTACATTACAACTGGGGAGTCACTGGATCCCTAACACATTCAGGGAGCGGGGCTTTGTGCGATTACCAAACAGGTTGTGAACCCTGAAAAGAATGAAGCTACTGCGTTAAGACTCTCCGGAATATAGACCTTTGTCAGACAACTGACGTCTCAATAGCAAGTTCCACAAGCCTTTTGTTGTTATTCCGTGATAAACACCGGGGTGAACAACGCGTAAAATATCTTATGCATTCCTTCTTGGCATGATAGTGCGTCTTTCGCTCCTTTCTCTGGCCTGGCATGGAGAATCAGAGGTTAGAGTTTTAGGACTTACTACCCTGTACGTTACATACTTCTCCCACGTCCCTTAAAGCACACACAGCAAGGGTCTGACCTTTCCACCTCGCTGCCCACTTCTAACGCCCCGCTCGGGAGGCAAGGCCAAGGCTGTGAACGCAGAGGGCAGTGGGGTGATACTGAAAAGAAAAAGGCCTGTACATGCATAAAAGGATATACTGCTGTGTAGTGTAGATTGTCCATTTGGAGGATTTGTGTGTTTTTTCGTGTGGTCTTTTTTAACTACCCTTCCTATTTATTACAAGAAGATGACCTTGTGGGGATATCTCGGCCACACAAGTGATATATAAAAAAAAAAAAATTGGGGTTAGGGTTGGAATTTGTGTTAGAATTAAGGGTTGAGGTTAAGATTAAAGGTTGGAGATTCAACTATTTTGAAGGGGAGTGAATGGTTGGTCGTCACTAGGGTAGTAAAACAAACCTGGTGTGTGTGTGTGGGTGCGTTCCCCGAATATTTCGAAGTTCCGAGACAAATACCACTGTACCTTTCCATAACTCGGAAGCTTTGAAAGCCGACTGCACTAGACACTGGAGCGCAGCTTGGCCCCCACCACAAGACAGGCCCACGTTTAGCCCCTCCCACGTCTAGCCCCTGGCTGGAACGCAGTCTGTCTCTCTCAAGGACACTGAGCCAGTATCTCAAAATGCTCCATGTTCTGTCATGCCTGCGATCCCATGAACTGATTCAGGCCCAGAGAGAAATCCTAGGAGGCACGGCAGGTACGTCCACTCGACCGCGATATGACTTTGTTTTCTCAACGCACACGCACAACCAGGGACCCCCAATGGTCCTCGGTGGGATTCAAAGACGCAGCTTCAGCTGAGCTTATGCCTGTACAGCGATCTGACAACCTGCCGCTACCTGGGCTGTGGAGGAGTAACACAAATCAAGAGAAGAGGGGAGGGTGGGGGAGAGTGAGAGTGTGTGTGTGGAGGGGGAGGGGTTCACTCCAGTTTGTAGCCCGGGGCCCGGCTGGGAATCAGTTCAAAAGATTCCCCATATAACTCTGATTAAAAATACACAATGGATCTTTTTTAACTTTCATCGCTAATAATTGATGAACACAAAGGCCCTCTTGAATTTTCCATGTGAAAGGGGATCTGACATTCTGAGGTTCGCTGAATCGAAACAAGCTTCTACTCTCTCTCTCCCCCTGCTCCCCCCCCCCCCCCCCCCCCCCTCTTTCCCGCTCTCTCGTCTCCTCGTAGCTGCGGGCTAATTGCAGCGATTTTAGATAATTGTTATTAAAAACAGGAGAGCGCCGGCGCTTTATGAGCAGAGCTGCCGGAGGAGAGTCTCTGTCACGCTGGGAGCACCCGTGCATCATAATGACTACAATCAGGCCCGGCAGGATGGGCCGCCTTTGTTTGGTACTGTGTTGCCGGAGCGCAGTGTGAAGGAGGCACAGACACACACCAACACACACTCCAGTGCACTTGAAGTGGAAGGATGAATACAAAAAAGAGCGCGGCTTTTCTCCCTCCCTCCTTCCCTCCTTCCCTCCCCCTCCCCCTCCCCCTCCCCTTCTCCCTCTCCCTCTCCCTCTCTCTCCTCTCTCTCTCTCTCTCTCTCTCTCTCTCCCTCTCACCTGTATGCACGGGTAAGCCCACATACGAGTGAGCGGGCCCGTGCCAAGAGAAAACAGAAACACACCGGGGCATGCACACATTAACGACACATGTCATTCTGTCGTCTTCACAGGCATGGTTCGGGGCAATGCTACGGTTAACATGCTGGGCTGGCTGAAGCATGTTACACACGGAGCCTAAAAACCACCCAGAGTCACTCATTAGACGATGCAGAGCACGAGGGCCCTCATGGCCATACGCTTAACGGCACATCGTGTTCTGGAATACAACACTGGTTGTGTTGCAAATGAATTGGATGAGGGAGTGGAGTGAAGATGGAAGTTCAGAAGGAATACAAGGGGATTGATTGAGACCGGGTTCGGAGCTTCTCCGTGGATTCCTGCAACGGTTTGACTTCATCCCCGTCTCTTCGCCTGTTTACTGTGCACGGCACATTAGCACACACACACACACACACACAAAGCCCACAGTCATCACCCTGCGAAGTACCAGTGATTTAACCACTATGATTAATTAAGCTGTAACTAAATCAATTCCAATTAGCAGCCAGGGCTCATTCTCATGCCAAGAAGCACAATGCACACTGACCTGTTTCACGGGACATGTCATGTATCACTACAACAGACAAATTATAAGATTGGGGCAGGGTCTGGAGGTGGGGGAGGGGGCAAGGCCAAGGCTGAGACAGAGTTTTGGGTTAGAGCTGGGGCTAGGGCTAGGGCTGGAGCCACAAACGGATCAATACATGGTGGCCGCGAGGCAGAGAGTTAAATAGCTTTGGGCTAGTCCAGAAATAAAGTCAGCTGATCGATCCATCCAAGTGCGGAATCGGTCAAATGGGAGCTGTGCATTAACCTGATCAATCATGCATCGGAGAAGGAGAGAGGCCTCTGTTTGTTTTTCTCTGCCCCTCTCGTCTCTGTCGAGGGGGGAGGTAATGTTTTCGCTCAGCACATTGAATTCCGAATTTCCGCAGACACTGTCAGTCAGCGGTGGAGCGATCGAAAGTGCCAAGTGCTCAGCTGCTGGGGTAAGCACATGAATGTGTCAACAACAGAGGCGAGGGAATGAATACATTACTGGGGGAGGCTGAAAAGGAGGGGATGGGTTTGCGTGTGTCTGTGTGTATGTGTGTGCGTGGGGGGGGGGGGGGGCAGGGTAGAGCACACTCATAAAAGGTTAATTGTGCTTACTGTACATGCTCTTGAACAAAACACCCACTGATCCATGGAGGACAGAGCAAGCAGTCTCCATCACGCTGGCTGCGACCCTGACTGCCCTTACGGAAAGCAAACAGGAAACCATGTCTGTTTTCCCAACAACTTTCTCCCTCTCTCCAGCCGCTACAGCGGAGACTGGAGCCCCTGGCAGGTAGCTAGCAGGGCTGAATGTAAATCAGTTGATGTGCTCAAACACACACACACACACACACCCAGAGAAATGCAGGGCCTGTGGCAGAGGGTCCTCCACACAACATCACTGCCCTCTCCCCGCCGCATGCATAACGCATGAGAACATGTAAATACGTTATTCCGCGCATGCATTAATGATCACGGGGAGAGAGGCGCTCTTTGCGCCTCGGCAATTAATAAAAGATGGCGTACGGATAAAGGCCGACACACATGCCTTTTTTTTACCCCCCCCCCCGATCCACTGAGGCACATTTCACGCCAATTCTTAACCTTTTTTTTTCTGTTCTAGTGGGGGTTGGGGCGGTAGAGAAGACATGCTGAATAATGAATGTGGGTTGTGTTATCAGAGCCACTGACTAGCAGAGTAAAGGCCTGTTGACAGCTGACAGAACGCGCGCACATACACACACACACACACACACACACACACGCCGTGCTCCCTGAGGGTCTATCTGGGGAGGATACGAGGGGTTAACTGGTCTCTCGGGAGCTGGGAGCTGAGCGCCTCACGGCACTGAGGGGGTGCATTAAACAGGAAGCGAACAAACACACTCGCCCACAAACACACAATCCCCCCCCCTACCCCCCACGCACACACACAGCTTCGACTCCCTATCCACTTTCTCCTGCCTCAGTCCTCACACCAGAGAGAGGAAGAAAAGGGTGGGGGGGAGTGAGAAAGAAAGAGAAAAAGAAGGAAAGAAAGAGAGAGACAGAGTGGGAGGGGGAAGAGAGAGAGAGAGACAGAGAGAGGGAGCTAGGGGAAAGAGAGAGACAGAGGGAGGGAGGGGAAAGAGAACGAGAGACAGAGAGAGGGGAAAGAGGGAGAGAGAGAGACAGAGAGAGGGAGCTAGGGGAAAGAGAGAGACAGAGGGAGGGAGGGGAAAGAGAGAGAGAGACAGAGAGAGGGGAAAGAGAGAGAGAGAGAGATAGACAGAGAGAGGGAGCTAGGGGAAAGAGAGAGACAGAGGGAGGGAGGGGAAAGAGAACGAGAGACAGAGAGAGGGGAAAGAAGGAGAGAGAGAGACAGAGAGAGGGAGCTAGGGGAAAGAGAGAGACAGAGGGAGGGAGGGGAAAGAGAGAGAGAGACAGAGAGAGGGGAAAGAGAGAGAGCGATGCAGAAGGCCAGGAGAAGTGACAGCACTGCCTCGTCAAGTCTATGTTCCTCAGAGTGTGAGTCGGCCAGGCGGCCTGTCAGTCTGCCAGCCGGGGGAGAGAAGATGAGAGACATCTCGTGAGAGATGACAGCCCCACCCGTCAGCTTCTCTCTGTCTCTCTCTGTCTCTCTCTGTCTCTCTCTGTCTCTCTCTGTCTCTCTCTGTCTCTCTCTCTCTCTCTCTCTCTCTCTCTCTCTCTCTCTCTCTCTCTCTCTCTCTCTCTCTCTCTCTCTGTCTCTCTGTCTCTCTCTGTCTCTCTCTGTCTCTCTCTGTCTCTCTCTCCTGACGCTCCCTCCTACACGTGTGCCTCGGCCATGAGGTGACCTATCTCCGCCTCAGCATCTGCCACCCTTTCTCCTCCTCATCAGACGTGGGGGGGAAAAGGAGGAGGAGGAGAGGGGCGGGTGGGGTAAGCTGGGGTCCCCCGCGGCTAACTTTCTCTGCTCCCCAGTCTGGAAACGGTAATCACACTTTATTAGCCCGCCATGCCCTTGTCATGTCCATGAGCCATGGCCACATATTAAAGTGATTAGACAATTAGGGCCATTATGGAATTACACTGCCCAATGTCATGCAGATCACACATTATGTTGGAGTGGGGAGGGAGGGAGGGAGGGAGGGAGGGAGGGAGGGAGGGAGGGAGGGAGGGAGGGAGGGAGGGAGGGAGGGAGGGAGGGAGGGAGGGAGGGAGGGAGGGAGGGAGGGAGGGAGGGAGGGAGGGAGGGAGGGAGGGAGGGAGGGAGGGAGGGAGGGAGGGAGGGAGGGAGGGAGAGAGAGAGAGAGGGGGGGGGGTGGGGGGGAGGGGGAGAGAGAGAGAGAGAGAGAGAGAGAGAGAGAGAGAGAGAGAGAGAGAGAGAGAGAGAGAGAAAGAGAGGGGGGGAGGGGGAGAGAGAGGGGGAGGGGGAGAGAGAGAGAGAGAGAGAGATAGAGAAAAAAAAAGAGAGAGAAAAAAAGAGAGAAAAATAGAGAGAAAAAGAGAGAGAAAAAGAGAGAGAGAAACCTCTCTCAGTTCGCATTATTTCAACAGCTCTAAGCTGGCAGAAAATGGGCTTAATGATTGCAGCCAGGCCCTCTTGTGCTCTGCTGCCCTATTTAGAAACACTGGGCCTTTTTTTCCTTCCTCTGCTTTCTTTCCTGTTTAAATTAACACGCTGTATCAAAGACACAAAGAGAAGAGGGAATAGGTAAGAGATGTTTTACTGTAATAAGGGCTTAATACCAAACACGAGCCAAGTGGTCTTTTCCGAAAACAAACTTAACACTAACTCAGCTATGGTACTGAACTCAATGAAGTGAATAGAAACTAGCGGATTCATTTGTAATCATCCAGGATGGGTCCATTTTCAAACTGAAGAATTCACAGGACAAAACTACAGTAGAAGAACAAAAAGGATTATTACAAATTAGTGCCTCTTAAAAAAATAAAAAATAAACAGTTGAGAACATCTCCCCCCAAAAAGTGTAAGTTGCACAAAAACAATACACAAACAACCCCTAACTAGCTAACTAGCCACCAGAGGAAGAAGCCGTCTGCTCCTCTGTTTGCAGGGACTCTCTGAGCTGTTCCAATGACATCAACAACCACATGCAAATGTGTTTGGAGTAGCAGATGCTGGCATCTGGGGAGAAATCAGACCCCCCGGACGGTCCGAACCCCCCCGTCCCCGTCCCCCTCTCCAGGAGAGGAAGTGAGGGAAATCTGTTTCCTGTCATAGTCCATCTTGTCAGTCTCTGTTCAGACATCTTGCATCTTCTCCACCAGCTGTTGGCTACCCGCGCTGACAGATGGCTCCATCTCTTTCATATACACTCTTGTCAGGCTTACTCGGCCCTCTCTTTTCAAATCTTGCCCCACCTCTCTCTCTCTCATATGCTTTACTTTGGGGAAAAGTTTGCAGCCTAGGTCTGACCCTCAGAGATCCATATTAAAGACCACCACGCTGCCAACGGTATGATAATAACCAACAGAATATTATTTTTCACTTTAGGCTTTCACAGGGGAAATAATTATGGATGTATGGATGTGTTTGTCTATGTGCGAGTGTGTTTGTAAGTGTGTGTTGTCCAAAACCCCTTTCCAGAGACCCTGCCAAGTCAGACGGATTTCCAGCCAAGCCTAGCTCAGGAGGCGGACAGAGAAAAGCACAGGATTGTTCTCTGGACAATAGCTGCATGGGCTGGTATTGCCAGACAGCTACACAAGTTTACATTCAGACAAACAGTGATTGTTCAGCCCCAGCCTCCCTATGCAGTCTGCAAGCATGTGATCAAATCCTCACACAAATCTGCGATCGGTCCTGAGAGCCTGCCAGGTACTGTGTGCATATGTATCTATGTGTGAGCGACAGAGAGAGAGAGAGAGAGAGAGAGAGAGAGAGAGAGAGAGAGAGAGAGAGAGAGAGAGAGAGAGAGAGAGAAAGGGAGAGAGAGAGAGAGAGAGAGAGAGAGAGAGAGAGAGAGAGAGAGAGAGAGAAAGGGAGAGAGAGAGAGAGAGAGAGAAAGGGAGAGAGAGAGAGAGAGAGAGAGAGAGAAAGGGAGAGAGAGAGAGATATAGATAGATAGATAGATAGAAAGAAAGAAAGAAAGAAAGAAAGAAAGAAAGAAAGAAAGAAAGAAAAACTGTGTTTGTGTGTGTGTCTGGGACTACAGAGGGCTCATTGAGGTTGGGTACAGGGCCGTACCCATGCCAGGTCAGAAGCCAGCCAAACTATGGGAACCATCCCAGTGCCCAGTCATCCGACAGCCCAGAAACCGGAGCTCTTCACGGGCCGCTAGCAGACGGCCAGTGGCCCGGCATTCCGAAAGGAACTTGAACCGAGACGGTAATGAGCTCTTGAAGCATATTGCACTGAACAGACTGAGCTTGGCCCTCTGGTACGAGTGGATATATTAACGGCGGCGGGGGGGGGGGGGGGGCACATTTGTGTTCAAGACCAGGTGAGCGAGCCTGAGTGTTGGGCTACCAGGCCCCAGATGAAGTCATCACGCTATGACGACTTCACACACAGCCAGAGCCAGACAGACTCAATCAACCCCCCCCCACTCCTCTCAGTCAGTGCGACACAGACACACAGTAAAACACACCCACGGTGTTGGGAGGGGGGGGCCTTTTCCGGTTGGCTGGGCACGCTGTCAGTGTCAGTCGCCGGCTCTCATGCCCGCCTTTGACAGGTGGGCTTAAGACACGGCCCCGCTACAGGCGACCACTGCTCAGTGATCCGAGCTCTGCCCATCCGCTCTCCTCCTCCTCCTCCTCCTCCTCCTCCTCTCCCCTCCGGTAGGGGGGAGAGAGACAAAGACAGGCAGAGACAGGGAGATGAAGGGGAAGAGGGTAGGGGGGGTGCCCTGTTACAGTCTAGTCTTACTGTTTACATCCAGCTGGTGAACACAAACACGGAGGAGGGTCATGTGATCTGCCCAGGGCGTGACCCCTCCTCCCTCGGCCAGGCCTGTCACCCTGAGGAGGATCATGTCTCCGGCTGACAGACTGACAGAATGACAGAATGACAGAGAGGCAGAGAGGCAGAGAGAGAGAGAGGCAGAGAGAGAGAGAGAGAGAGAGAGAGAGAGAGAGAGAGAGAGAGAGAGAGAGAGAGGCAGAGAGAGAGAGAGAGAGAGAGAGAAAAACAGAGGGAGAGAGAGAGAAAAACAGAGGGAGAAAGAAAGAAAGCAACCACAACAAAAAAAGAGTCGCATAATGTATCCAACGGTAAAATAAACCTTTCCAAACGATCCAGCTCTGCAGTGGAGAGCTCAGGTGATAAATCCACTTAGTTGGGCTTTTCTTCTTCCTCCGGCCCAGCCGCTGTTATCGCTGCGGCAACGGAGGCTTTTGTTTGACAGATGTTTCGAGGGGATGTGCAGTGTTTGCTCGCTGTGTACGCGCCTCCTAAACATCTGGAGTTTCCCAGGGATTTGTCAGTAATCCCTCTGCAAGCTGCACAACACGGCGGCAGCACTTCCATGTGTGTCCAAAAAAGTACAAGTTGCTTTTCTGGAGAAGTCGGGGGCTTTGCGGCACGGCACAGGGTCAAACGCTCCCTAAGCCTCTTAACACTTCAGCTTTTTGAGCATAAATAAATTAAAACTGGCTTGGCAAAACAGCTCCAGTAAACTCTCATTAAACTTCGGCAGAGCGTGGTCGGGGATTTTTTACTTTCATACACATGAACTCATTCATTATTTGAGGGGAGGACGACTTGTGCCTAAAGGGATGTGCTGTCGGGTTCCTATGGGCTGATGGGGGGCCCCCTGAAGGGATGTCCGAGGGATGCAGTGACACAGCTCAGCCCCTGCCCAGGAAGCATATCACCGGCTGGGCCACAAAGACAGGCAGGTGGGCATGGTGTTTGTGGTTCCCGCTGACAAAAAGGCCATGTTGGAGTATATCTGATCTGGCCTGCTACCTTTATGTGGGTTTGCATTGACATAGTCTAGCATAAACCACCCAGGGATATATGTCTGTGTGTGTGTGTGTGTGGGGGGGGGGTCTCTTTACTTGAAGAGATTCCAGCCTCCAATTACAGAGGAGTACGACAAACCTCTCTAAATTCAAACCCACACCCCACTTGGCGGTTGGCATCGTCATTATGGTCATTACGCCTTCCCGTCCCCCACTGGTCTACACCCATTGCCACCCAGCTCAGACTGGCACCCGATGGCAGAGTAAATACAGTGGGGAACGGAGACGTCCTCTCTAATTATACCCACTGAGGTTGGAACCGTTGCACCACTTTCTACAGGTGAGGTCAACGCTCCTTATCTGTTCCACTGCCACAGGGTGGGATTAAACGGATAGGGGGGGAGAGAGAGAGAGAGAGATAATAAGTGTGTGAAAGAAAAAAAAAGAAAAGAGCAAAAAGATAGAATGATACCACATGTGAAATAAACAAAAGCACACGAGAGCACTTCTCATCTGCTGTAATGGAGACCGCTCTCAACCAGAGGACCTCCTCTCTGCTTCTCAGGCTGAGTGTGGTTTTGGAGGCCGCCATCTGGCCTCGGGGAGGGGGGGGGGGGGGGGGGGGGGCGAGATTAGCACGGCGAATCGGGGGGACTCGCCGTGCTCGCGGCTCGCACACGGCCCTGTGGAAAATTGAATTAGTCCGGAGAGAGCGGGGTCATCGCTCACCTTTGGCGGCCTGCGACACGGCGGACAGCCCTCGGCGGGCACAGCAGCGGGCAAGACAAAATAACAGAAAGAGAGAGAGAGAATAAGAGAGAGAAAATAAGAGAGAGAGAGAAAAAGAGTCGACGCACAGAATAGAGCTACAGTCCTCTATCTCCACCGGGGGGAAGGGAGCCCTCCCTCCCTCCGCCTCCACACTTCAGGACACGAGGCCACACACAGGGGTGGTAATTACCCACTCTGTGGCAGAGTGACCCCCAGGTCTCCAGCCAGAAGCTAGCCCCGTCCATCACCCCCCTCTGCCGTCACGGCAGGCCAGGGTAGGGGGGAAGGAAAACAGCCACTCTGTCAGAAATGGAAGCGCTGAACCCGCTAGTTTGAGGTCACTTACTATTCACATGCCACTGTCAGCCAGCCTGTCAATCACAAGCCTTGGTGAAGGAGAAAATGTCTCTCTCTCTCTCTCTCTGTTTCCCTCGTTCTCTCTCTCTGTCTCTCCGCCTCCCTCTTTGGTGTGTAGGAATGACCCTGGCGAAAATATGCAACGTATGATCCTTAAGAGCTAAAACACAAAACAGTAGTTTCTCTGGCTTCAAATCTGTTGAATACGTTTCATCCGCCTGCTCTGAAACTCAACGCAGATGCCTGAAATCAATTCAAGAGCAAAATGAGGAGATATCCACCATTCAACATGGCTAAGCTGCACATTCTTTTTTTCCGAGATAACAATCACAGAGGAAATCACACTCCCCCTCATCTCGCTCTCGTCCTATTCTTGACCCCATCCCTCGCATTTCCTTCATCAACTCTGAAGTGAACGTATTCGCGCTCCGATAGCGCGCTCCGCTCTTCCACCTGCCCGTTGGGCGCTCATCCGGTCATCGGCGCCCCGTCAACATGCCTGCGTGGCGGCCGAGCGTCCTGGTGTGGCGAGGTGACCCCGACCCACCAAACTGCCGCTCACGCTGAGACACGAGGAGCAGGCAGGAGGGAGGAGCAGAGAGAGGAGCAGGAGGAGGACCAGGACCAAGAGGAGGACCAGGACCAGGAGGAGGAGGTGCAGAAGAACGAGCAGAGAGGAGCACGCAGGAACCGAGGCCTTCTGAAGTATCCACAGGCGCTCCCAGGAGGCCAAGTACAACCATTTCCCCTCCCCCACCCCTAAAGTGTCGCTTGATCGCGGTATCATTTATGCACAATGACCGTAACTTTACTCAGTTAAGGCGCGGCGGCTAAAAAAAGGTGAGAGGAACAACCAGAAGCCCCAAGGAGGTGTTTACGTAAGACGATCTCCGGAGCAATCGAGCAGACCAGCCACCTGATGCTACAGAGAGAACCTGACCGCCCGTGGGGGGGTCACGACCCCAGACGCTAGCCTTTGTCCCCGGAAGAGGAGGAAGAGCGATGGATGCCGTGCTCGTCTGACTGGCTGGCTGGAGGGGGGGAGGGGAGGGGGAGGGGTTGAGGGAGTGAAACTGAAACCCCTTGTGTTTTTCTGCCTTGCAGGAGGCAGCTTGACTAAGTGCTCGGGTCTGGCTCGGAGTGAGGTGTTCGCAAGGTAACCCCATACTACGCACGCACGCACAAACGCACGCAAGCACGTTCTCGAGCACCCAAGACAAGCACGCCTGCAGGTCTAATCACATTAAGCTGTGGACAGGGCTGAATGTCAAGAAAAGTAACACCCCCCCCCCTCCCACAAACACACATTCCACACCCCCCAACATTAAAACTTCAAAAGTCTAAGACCCCACAAGAAGGGATGTGCTGGAAGCAGTCCGAGAAATGAAATAACACAACTGTCTCATTTCCTCACAAAGAACAAGTATTAGTGCCAATAACAATTTACTATACACATATACAAAGATGCTACCAAATGATCTGCAAGTCAGAAGCAAGTATAACACGTTGCTCAACCACACCAACACAATAGCCATAATAACATAGAGATTCACATAAGAAGGGACTTGTTCATTCATCCATGTGCAACTTCAGAATACAACATTTCTCAGATCAGGCTGTTTAATACGCTCAGACATTTACCCAAGAGAAATAACGCTGCTTTTGGCTGAGTAACGCTGGATAATGTTGAATATCACTCGGAGATAACGAATCAAAAGGGCCACAGTCTTACCTTTTCGTTGTACTTGAACTTGACATAAAACCAACTTGACTTGATCATCCTGCCTCCCGGTGTGCCTGACTGACTCAGCGTGCTAGAGGGGGGGGAGAGCAAGGAGCTGCTCCGACAAGGAACCCACCGGAATGAGACAAAAATGTCACTCGGAGGATAAAAACTAAACAAGCAGCGTTTCTTCTATCCTAAGTCTTCACGTATCGATCTCTCTTTTTCTCAGGAATCCCTCTTGAGCTTTGTTGTTCTCGTTTTGCCTCTCTCTCTCTCCTGTGTGGTGTGGCGCACAGTGTGTGGTGTGTGCGTGCGCGGGGGGGAGGGAGGGTGGGGGGCGCGCGTCGTGGTGTGTTTGGCAGGCTGTCAGAAGAGTCCCTCAGATGGTCTTCAGCTGGGCTCATCACCAGAGGCACATAGCAGTCAGAACCAGGTCCTCTCCAAGCACACTGTACCGTGGCTCCTGCAGAGCCAGCCTCTTCCGTGCGGCGCAGTCCAACCCCTCCGCTCCCTCTCGCGCTCCCTCCCTCTCGCTCTCCCCCGCCCCCCCCCTCTCTTCCTCCAGTCTTTCTCCCACCCTTTTCTTCCCCCCTGCTCTCGCACTGCTGTCCCCTTCTTTAAAAGTCTATTTTTTTTCCCCCCTTCTTCCCTCTCCCTCTGTCGCGCTGCTTTCTGCACCACCGACTTCTTTCTGTCTGACCTTAACTCACCTCCTTCTCTTCCACCCTCCAACTCCTCTGCTCGCGGTATCAAGTATCACCCTTTTCAAGCGGTCACAAATTCCTGTAACTGTACATCTTCCCCGTCTAACAACTAAGCCCCTTGAATGTCAAGTTGCGTCTAACCCCGAATGAAAACGGAGTTGTCTCGGACTGCCAACACACTTGGCTACCAGTCTTCTACCTGCTTCAGTGCATAGGGGGGTGTTCTTAGATTTGACAATCGGAGTAGCACCACTGTGGGGATGGAGTGCGAGGCTAAACATGGCCATGTGCAGACGGGGCCACCCTGTCAGTGTTTACATTCTGCCCTTCTCCCCAGCACACGAAGCAAGGGCCTCATGTACACACTCTGCTTGTGTATATAATTATGTCATCCGTGACTAGGTGTGTGAAACGTGTGCCAACAGCAATCCCTTATCCAAGGTGAATTATCCAAATTTGGCGAGGCCAAAACAGCGACCGAACCACGGCTCTCTCCCACTCTCTCGCCAAGGACACACTTAGCTGGAGTTAAGCCAACCAACAAAGAGGAGCATGTTATAATTCATGGGAAAATGTATACTTGTCAAGTAAATGCAGAAACGGGGTCAAAAAGAACATTCTGTTCCGAATGGAAGTCGGAATGAAGCATATGGAAACTCGACCAGAAAACACTATAGTTACAGTCGGCTTGAGTGCACGTTTACTTCCAATTCCACTCCCATTTAAGGGTCACAGAACAAGGACACATGTGTTTGTAAGAGACGTGCATTTTCTAATTGTCTAGCCTGGGACAACAAACAAGTGGAAAACAGGCCCGTAAGGCTCGGTTACCAACTCCAGACCCTCGTGAAACCCCCCTCCTATCAGGTGTGCTGAGCTCATCGATGGGACTGTTGTAAACAGACACAACACACAGCAGGTTCCAGCCGCCCCCACGGGCTGGACTGAATTGGCTCCTCTCTCCCACATCTTCCTGGCGTCTCTGGCCTCCGTCGGCGGGGAGCGCCCCCCCCCCCGTGCTGTAACGCTAAGTGACAGCCCTCCTGCCGGCTCACGTCGTCACACACACGCCCACGGCCACCACTGTGCCTGAGCCACTCTGGAGGGGGGGGGGGGGGGGGGGGGGAAGGGAGAGGGAGGACACCCTTCCACCGTCTGGTTTGCATTGAGGACGCGGAACAACACACAAGCACACACACAGAGTTCACGGGAAGGCATGGTAACAGGGAGAGACAGAGCAGGGGGGAAAAAGACCCGCTATTGTGTCGTGGCGTGTGAGCGTAGCGTGCGCTCGCCGGAGATGAAAAGGTTATCTTCAGCTGCGGTCGGATCTTAGCTCAACAATTAAGCACAGCATGCAATAAGATCATATCATTAAAATTGAATATGAAGGGGGCGGGAGGGGGGGGGGGGGATGGAATCATGTGAGACAAAAGAACATTGCTTATGCATGGTTATATCGCCTGATGGCTGTGTGTGTGTGTGTGTGTGTGTGGAGGGTGGGTATATGCAGCAAAAAAAGCCTGTCCCACTGCAGAAAAGCACTCCAAGCCCATGGGCACGTTATCTGGCGCTAGGACAAGTGTTGTCTTTGGTTCCTCTCCTGTTAAATCCAGGGATCCCCACGGGGGCCTGGGAGAGGCTGCTAAGGAGCCCCGCAAGGCCCCAGGCTGCCTGCCTGCCTGCCTGCCTGCCACTACAGACACTTCCCTGCTGGAGGCACTGGATCTCCCGGGTGCTGTGTGTGCACGTGTGCACGTGTGTGTGTGTGTGAGAAAGAGAGAGAGAGAGAAACGTGTGTGTGGGCTCCGTCCCCACCCGCTCTGGTTCTCCAGGGGGGTGCTAAGAGGGCGAGGCCTCAGGCGTCTCCCCCAGTTACAGATGTTCCACAGTTCTCGGCTACAGAGCCCGAGCCCCTTTCCAATTTTCCGCTAAACCTGCTGCCGTTAAAAGGAGGGGGGCGGTGGGGGCGGGGGGGTTGGGGGGGGGGGGGGGGGAGGGGGCCCAGAGCCCTCGTGCAAAAAAAAAACTTCCCCTTCACTTCCCCTAAATGCTTTTAGTGGTTCCTTTAATCTTTTAAGCTCTCGGGGGGCTAATGCAGCGCTACTCTATCGAATGTAACACAGCCCCTTACATAATCACACTGGAGGAAAGGAGGTGGGGAGCGAGGGAGGGAGAGAGAGAAAGGGAGAGAGAGAGAAAGGGAGGGAGAGAGAGAAAGGGAGAGAGAGAAAGGGAGGGAGAGAGAGAAAGGGAGGGAGGGAGAGAAAGAGAGAATGTAGTTCTCGACACATTGTCTCTACATTTCCGTTTCTGTGTCCCGTACACTTGAGGGCTGGAAGGAGCCAATCGGAGAGGGCGGGGGGACCGGAGGGGGTGCGGGGGGCTTCAGTGGAAGAGTACAAGGAACAATGGGGCTGGAGCGTGCATGTGCAAGGTAGTCTCAGGCCTTTCTCCCTCCCTCTCTCCCTCCCTCTTGTTCTCTCCAGCGCTCTCTCCGCTGAGGACTTTAATGTTGCTGCACGCAGGGGGAAGCAGTGGCCAGGCTTGGCACGGCATGGCCTGGCCTCCTTCCCTCCCCAGGCCCTCCTGGCTGGAAGCAGGCTACACCCCCCCCCCCCCCTCCCCTCCACTCAACTCCACTCCACTCCACTCGGATAAGACAAATGATGTGGCCCCTGGCTGATGGGGAGATACCACAGGGAGGAGGGCCTGAGCTCTGGCCCCCGTATGACTGTTACATAACCTGTGGGCCCGGCCTGTCCACTCCTGTGGCTATGATGTGACCCCTGACTACAAGATGTGCTGTTTCCCCTGATCTGATGGAGCCTCTCTCTGATGGCGAGTTAGGGCCAGAGGTGTAGCCCCACACAAGTGGCTCCACCCCCCTCTCCCTGTGCTAATGCGGGAGATTATGGCACCAGTTTGCCTTGGCATAGGCCTTGATGCTGCTGTAAACACTGGCCTTGGACCTCCTAATGCACAATAATAACACAGACCACTCGAGGGCTGGACAGGGACCAGACAGGACTTGTTGTGTTGAGAAGGAGATAAACAAATATGGCACTGTTGCCCAAATCATTATCAGACTGGTTATTACATGAAGGGTGTTATGTATATAAATGCTGGTGGTGTGGCTAGCTGCACAAGGAAAAAAGTGGACACAAGCAACAACCACAGCTATCACTAACACCCTGAATTTAAGTATTGTGGAGATACTGTATACATTTCCACTTGCCAAAAGTAGGTAAGTATATATAAAATATCAACAAGTGAAATAATTAACTTTTTTTTTGTTACTGAATGACAAGTGAGACTGCTGGTAAAAAACACACCTTTACTCCATATCCAATTATTTAACACTAGCCAGTCTAGCAGTTGGCTATCTAGACTTAGGGGATACACTGGATCAATACTCAGTCACAGGCACTTCGGGAAGCCAATCCAACCAATCAGGCTCAGTGTTCGGAACCACAAATCAAGTGATAGGTTGTTGTCATCGATGCCTCAGTAGTCTCTATGTCGACGTCCACCCCCCAAAGCCTGATGGTGATGGTACGGTCGATGTGCCACCGGGAGGGGCGGTCAATACGGGGAACTGGAGATCAGAGAAGAGGGATGATCGCCCCCCGCCCCCCGCCAGACTCCTTCCAGGCGTGATGGGCTGGGCTGCTTCGCCCGGTGGGTGCCATGCTGTGCCATGCTGTGCCATGCTGTGCCATGCTGTGCCATGCTGTGCCAGGCCCACCCGTTCTCCCTCTCGGGAAGGCAGCGGAGCATGCTGGCATGACGCGAGGGCACCCGTGTGCAAACGCAAACTCATACGCACAGTCTCACATTGAGGTCATAATAACGTAATGGCATTTTCATATTTGACGGAGAGCGGATGTCGTGACTGGAAAAGACGGTTACACAACCAGCAATCTTTGGAACTGTAGCGAGCGATGCAGCCTGTGTGTGCGTGTGTGTGTGCTGCGAGGTAGTAGCAGGGCACAAATGGAGTGGAAGTGAGGAGCGCTTGGCACTAGCTCTGGGTACAGAGTCCCATGTTCATGTCCAGGTGAGTGGGCGGGCGGGCGGGAGTTTAGCCTCTGAAGCAGGGAGAGGAATGTCCGGCTCCCTCGCCTCTGCCCTCCTGGCAGGCCAGGCCCGGGCTGGGCTGACAAGTGACTCCGGAGGGTCTATGGAGGACTGCGTGGAGGTTAGTCTCACAGGTCGTACATTCTCGCTGTGTCACGAGATGTGGCTTCTAGTGGTGCGGGGCCTGACAAACCGGAGCCGAGAGGAGGAGCTGTAAGATGAGAGGGCTCCACTTCTACCGGACATACGTACTCCTCTCCAGTCTCCTCCCAGGAGACCAGCGAAGGGACCAGGAGGTTCAGCACTCTTTCCTTAACACAGATCAGCAGAGATTTGGACAGGAGAGGGGAGGGGGGGGGAATCCAGAGAGGAGGAGGAGGAGGGGAGGAATGTGGGGGATGGTGGAGGGGTTCAGTTCCACGTTCCAGTGACTTTCAGACGCAGGGGCCGGTGCCAACCCCCCTGTTCCAGATCTCTAGCTCTCTAAACGGCTTCGCACGCACAACTTCCCCCCCTTCCTCTACCTCCTCCTCTCCTCTCTTCCTCCTCCTCCTCCTCCTCCTCCCCTCTCTTCCTCCTCCTCCTCCTCCTCTCCCCGCTGCACAGTACATGGTGCTGTACATAACCCACAAGCCCAACTGCCTGGGTTCTGCCTAGAGGACGGTTCAGATGAAAGCAGGAAGGAGAGATAAATGTGTCGTAATTGCTCGCAGGCGGAAGGAGGGGGGGGGGGGGGGGGAGGAGGGGGGGAGTAACCGTGGCGAGGCTCACAGGATGGGGAGGGAAGCAGAGCGGAATAGGACCTGAACCGGGCCAGGAGCCTGCTTCGCGTGTGCACTCGAGGCCTGGACCACAGACCTTGCAAATCATTACCAGAGAGAGACACAGCGCGTGTGTCTGTCTGTGTGTGTGTGTGTGTGTGCGTGCGGGCGGGCGCGCACGGGCAAAGACAGACGGCTGCGCAAACAGCGAGCGAGTCATACTCTGACCTTGGCCGGTTGACGAGACGACAAAGACAGCGAGACAGCAACCTGCGCTCGAGAAGCGACACGACCAGCGCTCCCCACCTCCAGGCTCCCTCCAACAGCTGCCTTTCCCTTTCAAATGCAGCTCCACTCCAGGTAACAACTCAGGCAGACCTCCCCCCCCCCCAGGCTGTCTCCGTGAGGCCCGGCAAGCCCCGCAAACACACGCCACGTGTCACGACAACCATCTCGGAGGAGGTGCTCGGCCGGAGTGCCCGTCGTTCCGGGTGTGACAACATCTCCGGAAAACATGTTTGTCATCGCGGATCGCCGGGCGATGCCTGACATGCACACGCTGTCTGGTGACACGCCTCATGCAACGGTGCGTCTCTCTGTCTCTCTCTGTCTCTCTCTCACACACACACACTAGACAGCGGACGGCATTTTGCTGCTTGAGTTAGCGAAATCCTGCTGTAATCCCAGGGGGAGATAAAACAGGGCGGTCGAACCAGCTCTGACTGGATGATACTGGAGTGGAATGGAGGGGAGAGGCTGGGAGGGGAGAGAAGAGAAGGGGAGGGGAGAGGCTGGGAGGGGAGAGGCTGGGAGGGGAGAGGAGAGAAGGGGAGGGGAGAGAAGGGGGAGGGAGAGAGGCTGGGAGGGGAGAGGCTGGGAGGGGAGAGGAGAGGAGGGGAGGGGAGAGGAGAGAAGGGGAGGGGAGGGGAGGGGAGAGGAGAGAAGGGGAGGGGAGGGGAGAGGAGAGAAGGGGAGGGGAGAGAAGGGGAGGGGAGAGGCTGGGGAGGGGAGAGGCTGGGAGGGGAGAGGAGAGGAGGGGAGGGGAGAGGAGAGAAGGGGAGGGGAGAGGCTGGGAGGGGAGAGGCTGGGAGGGGAGAGGAGAGGAGGGGAGGGGAGAGGCTGGGAGGGGAGAGGCTGGGAGGGGAGAGGAGAGAAGGGGAGGGGAGAGGCTGGGAGGGGAGAGGAGAGAAGGGGAGGGGAGAGGCTGGGAGGGGAGGGGAGAGGCTGGGAGGGGAGAGGAGAGAAGGGGAGGGGAGAGGCCAACTCCCTGAGATCCAGCTCCCCAGGGGAGGGAAGAGCAGAGGCCAGGAGAGCATTCGATGATACGCATGTGTGAAAATTAGGATACAGAAAATAACTATGTCTCTAACGAAAGTCATTTGAACACATAAGGATATTTAGACAAATACATCCTTCAAAAAATACCCAGGCATTCAGGTCTTCTGAGTGCCCACGGCGTACAGTATTACCGCACAGGGTCTGACCAACAGTGCGCGACTTTGTATGTCTCCATGCAACGGCTACGGTGTCCATGACGACGCCGATAATGACCTCAGCGTGGTGACTCTCCTGACAGCCGGACGGTCAGCCGGGTCATTACCGCTGGCCGGTCCAAGGCTCTGACGCCGGGGCGCCATTAAACCGGAGCTGCATGACTCTGCCTCTCAGCCAGCGCCATTACCGTGGGATTGGTGGAGACGCCTCTTAGTGAAGGGGGGGGAGGGGGTTGAGTAACGGTATTGATCGCATGGCCTGTGAACTACATGTGTAACACTGACAGGTGTACACATGGAGGGGGCGGGGGGCGCAGGGGCAGGGGGGGGGGGGGGGGGGGGCGGGCCCCAAGGCAGAGAGAGAGCAGACAGAGATAATAGCACCTGAGGGTGAGAATGAAAGAGAGCTTCATGGCCTCTGACTCTCCCCCTCCCCCTCCCCCTCCCCCTCTCTCTTTATGTCTCTCTCTCTCTCTCTCTTTATGTCTCTCTCTCTCTCTCACACACACACTTGTGTTCCATCAATATCATGCGTGTGCATGTGCTTGTGTGTGCGTGTGAGATCCAGAGAGAGAAAAAAAAAAAAAAGAGTCCGTGCGCTGGTGTGAGAAGCCGAGTGTGTGTAAGTGTGTGTACCGCATGGCCTGAGGGGGTCTGGTGTCTCTTGAGGAGCCACAGAGCAGCATCAAAGCAGCCTCCCTCCCCCCGTCTAAAGGAGGCAGGGCAGGGCAGGGCAGGGCAGGGGAGTGGTGGGGGGGGGAGGGGATGGGGGAGACAGCCCCTTCCATCGGTGCAGGGGCTAAACGGGGATAAACAGAGCAGGGGGAGTGGAAGTCATGCATGCCCACTGTTCCAACGAGCGGCCCGCACGTCTCTGAGCCAGCAAACCGCCGCTTCACCGCGCGGCCGTGTCGACATCCACCTGCGTTCCAGAGATACGGTGAGGAAAGTACAAACCCTGATGGAAAAGTGCCTTTGAAAGACAAAGTGCAGCCGTGCCCCCTTCCTAGTGTGGGTTTGGGGTTTAGGGGTGAGAAGGTCAGTTTATTATGGGATAGCAAGGCAGGATTCCATCTCTCCAGCCCCAGCGTGAGCCCAGCCGGTGTGATGATACTCCTACACCTACGCGGCGGGAATGCTCCCGATTCTAATGAGGCCCCAGACGGTCGGTGTCGACATCCACCTCGCTGGATGGAGAAGTGTGAGAAGGAACGCTATACCGGGCACGGCGAACACGCCGTCACATGCACCGTGCTGTGTTCGCTTCTCAGGTTGAGCTCTGCGCGGTGACATATTTCAGCGTGATAACTGGGGAGTGCGAGTATGTCGAGAGCCCTGTTCCAGCCTGCTGGAATGGCTAATAAGATGTACTTATTTTAGCTTGAGCATCATTATCGTCAGGCAGCTCCCCAACCCCTGCTAAAAACATCGATAATTGGCACTGAGATGGAGAAAGAGAGACAGTCAGAGTGAGATAGCAGGCAAAGAGCCAGGCAGAGAGAGAGAGAGAGAGAGAGAGAGAGAGAGAGAGAGAGACACAGAGAGAGAGAGAGAGAGAGAGAGAGAGAGAGAGAGAGAGAGAGAGAGAGAGAGGAGGAAGGAGGAATCATACTCAATCATCCACTCGTATGACAACACAGAACGCTAAACCAACCAAGATAATGCTGATGCCTTCAGTTTGGACTAAGCATCTCGCGTAGCCTTGGAAAAGAGGAGTTTGCGTCCTCGGATAAGAACACAATCATCGCGTGAAATAAATCCTGCAAGAGTAGAACTCCAATCTAAGCGCCTACTCGGGCATTCTCCAAGATGGGCAGTGGAGGGAGCCAAAACACCACTAAAACACCAGCAATGAGTCAAATACCTCACATTCCAACGATGCGGCGTGTGAAAACACAAGAGGCATTCACGCCCAGACTATTTTTCCACGCCGGGCCAGGGCTCTAACAGTTATGACATCTTTTCCTGGCTGTCTGCGTCCGGGACACCGTCTAGACTTAGCTATGCGCGGACATGGCACTGGGCCGTTTGGGATCGAGGCATGTTGTGCATTTAACAAAATAAAAACATCACGGAGGGATGGCGGGAGGGGCGTAAAATCCATATCATCTCCGATCAGAGAGATTTATGTGGATATCATCTGAGATTTCAGGTAGTACTAGCCAGTATGTACACAACCCAGCACACAGGAAACATACGAGACACAGTGTGTCCTTAATGCAGACCAGACAGCTCTCAGACAGCTGGAGATTTATTGATGGAGTGCACACCTGGGTCTAAAGCCCGGAGGCTAAGAGGCTGGAGGTTAGAGGCTGGTAAACTTGGGAGGCTGGAGGTTAAAGGTTGGGAGGCCTGAAGGCGGGAAAGGGTACAGATGTCTGGTACCTCATTTCCATGTCTATGCTCTGCACCTTTGCAAGGACTAAAACAGATTCAGGTGTGTGTGTGTGTGTGTGTGTGTGTGTGTGGTACAGACCAGACTTTCCACTGTATCTAGACTGGCAAGGTTAGCTGATCAATATTAGATTTCTCGGGCCATGCTCCACAGCCCTCAAAGCTATGATGGAGGGAGCAAGGGAAGGAGGGAGCAAGGGAAGGAGGGAGGGAAGGAAGGAGGAACAGGGAGAGAAAGAGAAAGAGAAAGAGAGAAAATTAACTTGATAAAATAAGACGTAGATTAGTATGGGGAGGTCTACCTAAATTTTGTTTTACAACCCAGGAGATTCTTCTCTGTGCTACAGAGAAGGTGAATGCCTGGCCCATTCAACCAATCAAGATCCAGGACCAGTGGGCCCAGGAAATGACCTACGGTGCGGAGACCGTCCTCGGGGAGTGTAAACCACAAGAGCTTTGCGAAAACCCACGCCGTGATGACACCAGTCATTTCAAACTAGTTTGGGTGTCATGCTCGGTAAAGCGCTCATGTGCAACCCCTTCACGCCAGGGCGGCGCCGAGCAGCGCTCAGTCAGGGAGAGCAGGGGACGAACGTCCCTCTCTCCCACTCACACCCTCGCCACCAAGGCTGTGCTGGCTGCAGAGGGAGCAGAGGAGCCTGGCATGCAGCTGACCTCCTGGCTTCTCGGTGTATAACGGATTCAGATAAGAGCGACGCGTTCGGTTGGGAGTAACGCCACACGCCTGTGAGCAGCTGTAGGCCTGGGAAGAGATGGATGTAACCCTTCGGCCAGTACTCCCATGGTCTTCACTGTTTGTATGTACCTGTATGTATGTCAACCCCCGCCCCCCAACCCCCACCATGTTGAACATGACCACCACCCGCTTCCCTTTCACAGGTGTATACACAGTAAACAAGCTGTGTGTGTGTGTGTGTGTGTTTGTGAAAGAGAGAGATTGTGTGTGTGTGTGGGTTAATCTCCTGCAGACAACAGAGCGGCACAGCAGAAGAGCACATCCTACCCGAGGAGATTAAGGCTAATCTAGACACAGTGTGCAAACAGCACAACACAAATCACAGCCTTAGCATCACCTGGCACCCCCCTTTCTGAAAAGAAAGACAGACTCTCTGGAACCCCCCGGAGACAGCATCAATCACCGCTTAATGAATCAACACATTACTTTTAGCTCGCAACAGCCTTAAAGCATTCTCCCTGGACAGTCTTACACATGGCTTTGTATTGGGAGTGACAGGATCTGCAGTGCAATGATAGGCTAACTGAGGCTTACATTACAGCCAATTAGCCGGGAGACGACATGTAGCAATGACCTAGTTGTCATGAATGGCCTTATCAGACTGAACATGAATCACATCCGCTAAAGTTCCTCCCCAATTATTACACCCAATTTAATGCTGTTTCCATCAGCATCAGGCTACGGAGAATCAGGAAGAGGAGGCAAATCAGGGAAATCTTGGGAGTTTCCATGGGGAGCTGGGGAAAGGGGGGTGATTGCGCTATCAAAGCAAAGGAAATGAACTGTATTGGAATGAAGGGATATTGATATCCCGGGATATTTCAGGGTTTTTTCCGCCAGGGAATGTGGATCTGATGAAAAGCTAACTGTGATAAGGACTTTCCAGGAATCACTCAAGGCGGCACAAATTGGTTTCTGGAATATTCTTTGGCACCTACATCGGCCAGGATGCTCATTATGCCCACCAATCGCAAGCACACCGTCTCCACCTCCTCCCTCTCTGCTCTCTGTGTGAGACCTCTGTTGTGTCTCTCTGCTGACAGGACTGCCTCGTTGGCAAAGAGTGTGTTGTTGACGCTGTTGGCTGGACCTGGACTGTGCCGGACATGGACTGTGTTGTGCTGTGCTGGGCTGAGCTCTGTGATGCTGTGCTGGGCATTGCCAGGCTGTGCCAGTGCCAGGTATGTCTGGCAGTGTGATTTGGCTGACCTCAGAGCCGAGGGCGGAAGGGGGATTCAGCTCAGTAAATACACGCGAGTCGTCTGTTGTCAGCATGATAAGGCTCTCAAACTGGGCCCCACACACGCCACCCCGCCCACAGGCGGGGCCAGCTACACGGGAGGGAGCGTTCTCTCAGAGAGGAGAGCACCATGATGGGAGGTCAGAGGAAGGGGAGGAAAAAAGGAATTCAAACGAGTCAGGAGTGCGCGGGTGTGTGGGTCCGTGTGTGGTGGCGGACCGAAAGTTGGGAGGGACCGAGAGATTTCCTTTGAAACTGAAAGTAAATGTACACAAATTAGTTTTAGTGTAGGGATATTTCTCCCCCCCAGGAGCATGTTTGGAAATTTCCAGAGATGCTATTTGGATATGATTTAAGTGACTTCTCTACACAGACTGTGCAAACTTGGATAATCCAAAAAGACACTTTGGGATGATTCAACTCGCTGTAATACTTCCCATTCGCTGTGTATCAAAGCTCCCCTGAGTCAGCATACATCAGTGTATTCTCTCAGGGATGGTGTCAGAGCACCGAGCACTCCTCCGAGCCCCGTTTCGAAGCCTTACGTAAGGCTTCCGAAGCCCGTACGGAGCTCCACAGACGAGGCCGCGACCCGCTCTCGTCACGCCGCCAGCCTGGCACGAAGAGAGTGTGAACGCCAGCGGCCCGCGTCACAGGAACCAGAGGATGAACCAATAAGATCGCTCTCAGTGTGAGGGGAGGGGAGGGGGGGGGGAGAGAGGGTGTGAGGGGGGGGATCTTTCCATTGCATCAGAGGCTTTCAGACTGTCTGGGGGAGTGTTTCTTTTAGAGCACAAGACAAGGAGAGGAGGGGAGGAAGAGGAGGAGGGTGGGGGGGGGGGATGGGAGATTAAGTCCTGTCTGCAGCCTCACAGCCAGGCCTCCTGCTAACAGCACGGGCCCCAGAGGAGGAGTCCCTCCACACAGCTGGAGCAGATCAGGAGGACACCTGCAGCCCTGGCCAGACACACTCTGCTCCACAGGAGGAGGGGGGAGAGAGAGAGAGAGAGAGAGAGAGAGAGAGAGAGAGAGAGAGAGAGAGAGAGAGAGAGAGAGAGAGAGAGAGAGAGAGAGAGAGAGAGAGAGAGAGAGAGAGAGAGAGAGAGAGAGAGAGAGAGAGAGAGAGAGAGAGAGAGAGAGAGAGAGAGAGAGAGAGAGAGAGAGAGAGAAGAGAGAGAGAGAGAAAGAAACAGAGCAAGGGAAAAGGACAGCGTGAGATACAGAGAGACGGGCGGGGGGGGGGGGGGGGAGTGGCACCACTCCAGGAAGAGAACGGGGGATCTGCTCAATGTAAATCACAGATCGCTTCATCCAGGATCCTGGAGGTTTACCCCCCCCTCCCCAGTGTTATTCCAACACAGTTCAAACAGTGTACAGTGTTCCCTGTCTGAGCCCCTGCATAAGCCCAGACACTGTCACCACTTCTCCCACACTCAGCACATCTCCACATGGAGAGCTTTCCGTCAGGGAGGAGGCCCAATCTATGGCGCTTGGGGGTGGTGGTGGTGCGGTGGGGCCTCATTTTTCCCACGAGAGAAGGGGTTTGAGAGGGTGGGAGCGGGCACACAGCCTCCCTTGCTATCTCCTCCTAAGCCTGGATTAGCCCTCTGCCTGTCCAGTGCAGCGCCAGGTCAGCCTGCCTTGTTTGTACGCTGCGGGGTCCTGGGGCTCCAGGAGGGGCTGTGGAGCCAACAGCACTCACACACACCTGCTCCGAACCTGGGCTTAGGGAGAGCGATGGGGGAGGGAGGGAGGGAGGGAGGGTACAAAATCGAGTTTTTCTAGCCACAGCCCAGAACTTCAAAAACGATACAGTATTTTCCACAAACACAAACAAGTCACACGTGTGCACACAAACACACAAACACACACGCAGACCTTTCGGATCTACCTGCAGTATCTGCGGTGGATCTTGTCCCAGGGAGGTCTGTGCCCAGCCTAATTGGTATTTACAGAGCGATGGGCTCAGTCGGCTGACTGCTTAACACAGTGGCCAGGGGGGTCACCCGCAATTATACACCTTATTAAAGACTATTAGTGGTGCAGGAAACCTGGCAGTTAGCTGGGGCTGTGTGTGTGTGGGTGTGTGTGTACTGGCTGCTGCCCAGGTGGTCCATTACAGAGCCTAGGCCAAACCCTCCGACGTGAGCAGGGCTTACCATATTAACACTTAATAACCAAATAATGACACATGAACCCTGAGCCCAGTGGGAACTCCCCCTTTCCTAACCCAATTTGTGTGTGTGTGTGTGTGTGTGTGTGTGTGTGTGTATGTGTGTGTGGAGAGAAACACGCAGAGCAGAACTGTGAAAGAAGATAAGCTATCAAAGCCGAGGCAGCCTGGACAGGGGCGGTGAGCGCGTGTCTCAGACTCAGAGTGCGCTCCTTTTCTCTCTGTTATTCTCCCCTCCATACACACACACACCCTGACAGGACAAAAAGAACACTCCTGATTTGTTGGTTCCACCACTGACGGTGTTCATGAGAAAAGAGTATTCTCTGTTCCTTGGCGAACGACATAGGGGGGACCACTTGAGGAGACAGGGTGTGTGTTTGTGTGTGTGCGTGCGCGCGTGTGTAGGTGTAAACTCCGACACTTTCGAAATCATAAAAAAAATATGACTCATGTTCTGGAATGGAATTGAACGTCACACATTGTCCCTGGCACTGCCTGGCTGACAAAGTGACACGTAACCTCCCTCTCTCCCTCTCTCCCTCTCTCCCTCTCCCTCTCCCTCTCCCTCTCCCTCTCCCTCTCCCTCTCCCTCTCCCTCTCTCTCTGCCAAGAGGACATTAAATAACTGTGACCGGCGTTGCTGCGAGCTGTGGCAGTGACAGGCGCTGGACAGCACTGATAAAAGCTTCTTAAGCACCTGCCCTGCCAGCCAGGCTGATTGACAGGTGCGAGAGGATGCAGCTAAAGTGGCCGGCACTTTGGTCGAAGCGTCGCCGCTTAATTTCGGCAAATTGACTTGGAGGGTTTTTGTCGGGCGAGTGACAGGAGCTGGGGGGCCGCCGGCGTCACCTGGCGCCACGGCCCGCCCGTCGCCACGGCTACTCCCTCCAACCCCGCCCCCAGAGCGGCTAACGAGCGGACAGACGCGGGGGCCCGCCGTCGCCCCTGACAGCCGGAGGGACGGTAATGGGACCGAATGATGTGGGAAGGATCTGATTAACATGCACGTCGCAAAGTACCCGCCCGCCCGCGCGCCTCGCTTCAACCAAACTTCAAAAGGAAGGTATCGATGGAGAAGGAGAGGAGGAGGAGGGGCGAGAAGTGTTGTGAACACGTCGCCCTCGGGGCTCTTCATTGGTGGGGAGGGGCGCGTGAGGAGCAGCCAGTCATGGAAAAGAGAGGGAGACGTGCCGAACAGGACAAAGGAAAGAAACGCAGTCATCCAGGGCGTCGAACACCCTCTGGGAGACGCCCGTTGATTCGCGACAGACCGAGAGTGACAGACGCGTGTTGACACCGGGTTACTGTGCCCCCAAGAGCGAGCGCTGTTGACGGAAGAGCCGAGTGACAGCGCTGCCACACCACGGCTGACAGCGCGTCAACACCAGCTCCCGGTGCCGTCCTGATAACCACCAACCTCCACCGCCGCCTTCTCGCCTCAGCCCACCACACACACACTCCGTGCCCACACCCCTCTCCGATGGAGAACAAGGACAGGTCGGCCTCGTGAAAAACGCAGACGCCTGGCTCAAACGACACATGAGGAAGCGGGGTGTTTTGTTTTTTTTGATCGCGTGAGTCGGAACAGGGGCGCTGATTGGATTGGATTGGATTCACGTCTGCGAATCAGGACTGTGACAGGAACAATTATCCTCCCAGCGTCCCGGGGCAGAGCGTTCGGGATCCATCTCAACACACAGGGACATCGCGCTTCTTTCGTTGACTTATTGGCTTAGCCAATAAGCTCATCAAGGGTGACCCGCGCACGCTGAAATTGAACATAATATCACATTTGCACAGCAGAATTTGTGACACGCGCGAAGCAATCCCAGGTCGACGCTTTGCCCAGGAAAATGTTTACACACCTGTTGTCCCACACAGGAGACACATCACCAGGTGCGGAAGTTCATCCTGGGGTCTCCTGAAACAGAGAGTCCATGCCCTCCCCCCCCCCCAGAGAGAAACAGGCTCCGACTGAAGTCTGTGATCACAGCTGCAGCAGTCGGCGGCCATCTTTCATCAGACGTCTGCTGTGAGCCCCGAAGGTCTTGGAAATCGGATGAGAAGAGGGTCTCCTCCGGGAGGCGAGGGAGTTAAAGGACCTCGACCCTCGAAAACGCCCTCCTGCAGTCCCCGAGGTCCCAGGCTGACCCACAGAGACAACCCCCCCCGTGCGGGGTTGTCCTCCAGCCCCAGATGGGGGCAACGTTCTGTGGGTTCGACGGCGCGCTGCCAGCCTGGGGATGACCCACTCTCGATCGCCCTCCTCTGTCCTGTCTTGTTGCTGACAAATGGAGACTGCTGTTTGGCGGGCGGGTGGACGTCAAAGGGAGCGTCTCGTCAAAACCTGCCAAGCTGGGAAAGGAGACCTGTTGATGAGCTGGGCTGTCAAAACACCCGTCACATCAATCCTTCCCCCCCCCCCCTCCACCCTCTCCACCCCCTCCCGTTGGGGAGGACAGGGAGAGAACGGATCGCTCACTTAAAGAGAGAGTGACACCTGCCGCCGCTCAGCCAGAGATCCGGGGGTGCGTGTTGGTACAAGGGGACGATCGTGAGTGACGGTAAAGTGCAGGGTGGCGAGTCTCGCCTACTGACGGTGGGTGGAAAGGCAAGTGTGCGTGTGCCTGTGAGTATTCAAAAGTATCAGAGAGAGACAGGCGGAGAGCCACGGAGAAGCAGGCCGACGGAGAGAGAGGAGACAGACACGGGCAAACGCTGTCGAGGAAACGAGACCACAGCTTGTGGTCGATCCTCCTTCCGACTCAAGGCGAGTTTACAACATGCATGCTTTATGCACTCTAAGCGCGCGCTTAAAGTTCCTGGGACACCAACAGCTGCTTCCTGTTGTTTGTCCTGCGGTTCGCGTACGCGAGACAGCTCGAGCATCGTCAGCAACACGCGCGAACGCAAGTCAGCAGTTAAACAGAAGTAATAAACAATCAAAGTAAATTGCAACACTGCTTACAGAGCAAATACATTTCAGGGTAGGATATAGACACATACGGACCGACACACAGCAACACACGGACGATACTGAGAAAGAGCAATATCTGAGGCCGCCATGACAGGAGACGGACCGAGAGACAGACAGGCAGGGTGAGGACAGGGGGCTGGGTCCACTCTGCCCCGGTCCCCCCTTCCTCTCTGCCAGAGCAGATGGACCTCGCCGCGCGGCCCTCTGTTCACCAACGCCACCCAACACAGCGCCACACGCCACGGCCTGTGACTCAAGCACCCGCCGCCCACAGCTCCCACATCCCCCCTCCTCCTCCTCCGGCCCGCGAGTGTGTGTGTGTGTGTGTGGGGGGGGGGAGGGCGTTTACAAACCACGGCCCCCTCCACGTCCACCCCCTCACCGAGCCCCTCGGACAGCTTCATCCATCTTGAGCGACGCCCACCCCGGCCCGCACTCTCCCTCCCTCCCTCTCCTTCACTCTCTCCCACGGAGCAAAGCGTGACGGCGCGCAGGGCCCGGCCCTCACACCGTCGTGCCGTCGAGCCACTCGATGCTCAAAGTACTGCCTTAAAAAGGGTGCCGTGACAGGACTGCAGAGTGGTAAACATCCGCCCCCGCGGGGGGCCCGGGCTGAGCAGAAACCAAACGGGCAGGGTGACACGCTCCCCCACACGCGTGGCACTGTACAGCACTGGGCTGCTGGGAGCCCCATTTACCTGCAGAGGGTTCCTTTCATGCCAACACTGGCCCGCTGGCATGAGCGGATCACACGAGCGTGCACGCTCACACGCACGCTCACACACACATGCTCACACACACGCTCACACACACGCACGAGGCAAGAGCAAGGAACACTTTTCTGTGTATTAATGCAGTATGTCCGAGTGGGAAGTAATACCCGTGCGTCTATACTTGTGCAGTCTAACACTTGCAGCCAACTACCCTTCGCACAACTACCAGCTGTATAACGAGCTGCAAAAATTGGTCTGCACATTCAATCTCCAATTGAAACAATTTGAAAAATAAACCTCCCTCTTCTTCGTAAAATCTCGACAGCAAAAACAAATAGCGGAACAGATTTTGTTTATCACACGCGCAGTAGCACTCTGGACAGAAAAACGACCAAAACACCACAGCAGGTGCATTGTTAACACCAGGCACAAGTTCAACCCAACAACAACAGCCACAGCCATAAACAAAGACCAACATAGCTGGAAAGCTCTCATTTGCAGTTTGCTACCGCAAGCTCATGCATTTTCAACTGACAGAATGTTACCCTATCTGAACTCTCCATTTCAGCACTGGGCGATGTGGCAGAGGAGGTTGTAAACATGTTCGTGTTCTCTACGCCCCCTGAGCTTACAATATCTCACACGGTTTAGCACATTGGGTCAGTGCCAGAGTTGGAAAATGTTTGCCGCAATCTGTGGGCCTCATGGTAAAAGAAAGGGGGGGGGTGGGACGGACATTTCACTTCTGTTCTCAAAACTCCCTCTCACACTCCCTCTCTTTTCTTCTCTCTCTCTCTCTCGTTCTTGTATACACTCTCTCTCTTGCTCTTTCTCTCTCCTCTGTCTGTCCCAATCTCTCTCCCTGCCTCCCTCCCTCCCTCCCCCACCTCAGTGTGGGCAGCAGCCAGAGAGGGGGCAGATGAAAGCACGCCTTCCCAGACTGCTGCTTAACTAAACGGGGAGTTAAACCTTGAGAATAACCTCTGACATGAAACCCTCCCCTTGTAGGAGGACCATGCCGTAACGATTATTTATGGCCGGATAAGATAACATTTCCCCTGCGGGATAACTAGGGGAGATCGCCTCGGTTCTGTTTAAAGGACAATGGGGCCCTTGGAGGGCAGAGATGATGATCTATTCAATTATGCATATATGTCATAAGGCGTGACTGGTTCGAATGCGATTGGGGCTGAATGCGATATGCAAATGTTCTCTGAGCGGGGTGGAACCAAAGCAGGAGGAAATGTGAGCGCTTACAGGAACCACAATGAACAATCAACAGCCTCGTCGTCGTCATCATCGTCGCCGCCGCCATCATCACCAGCGTCGCCGTTATCGTGCTATTGACCTGTTCTTCATTAGCAGGAAGGGGAGGATCTTCGACCCTGGAGCCACACAGGAGTCAAAGCAGACTCCTTCTCGTGTGTGTGTGTGTGTGTGTGTGTACATGCATGTGAGAAAGACATTTGTGCGTGTGTGTGTGTATATACGCCAAAACGTGTGTACATGCATGTGAGTGAGTAGATCTGCGTGCCAAGCTCCCCTGAGCCCCGCGCTCCGACGGCAGATGCTCCGGCCCTGATCAGTGTTGCCTGGCAGGGGCCACGGAGGGGAGGAGGGTCCTTCAGTCCTGGGCCTAAACACCACTTTGTGCTGCTCTTGTCACAGAGGTCGTTGTCAACTCCCCTGGCTCACACACCCGGGCGGAGCCAAAGAAGACCCATCTGTGCTCTCTTTATCTGTCGCCGTCGCTCTTGTTCTCACCCACCGTCTCTCAATCTCTCGCGCTCACGCGCGCACGTGCTCACACCTCGCCCTCAGCAGTCACCTCTGCTGCCATGCAACTGCATGCGCCAGACAACCTTGAGACTGGCAGGTGGCACCATCTGTCTGTACCAGGAGTGGCACACCTTCAGCCGTGCGGCAGAGGGCTTCCAGCAGGTCCTTCTACACAGCCATCAGATACGTCGCCTGCGGCAAAATGACAACGCCGCGGACGCGCGTCCGTGTGATCGGGGTGGACTTCGGTGCTCGGAGAACTCAGGAAAAGGGGGCGGCTGCTGTGACCGTGAGACCAGATATTTACCCGGGAAGTGCGTTTTCCCCCTGTGTTGAGGTTATGTCGAAGTCCTGTTGGGGTCGTGTTGTTTGTACTGTTCTGGTCGTGTTGCGGTCGTGCTGCGGTCGTATAGTCGACGTCCAGAGAGAGTAGCTCAATGATGAACAGCCTGAGATGTCTGCCCCGGCCCTGCTGTGATGACACGGACAAACGATGACCTCTGCCCCTCCCCCTGCCTCCGAGTGCGTGTGCGGGTGTGTGTTGGGGTGGACTGTGGGCGGTGCTGTAACTGATAGCTCTAGCTTGCAGAGAGACACCCCTGTGTCCGTGTGCCATAAATACTCATTAGCGCCACACACTCCCTCGCCGCACACACACACACACACCCACATGCTTTTGTCTCCTCTTGCTCTTTCTTTCTTTCTCTCTCTCTCGTTCTCTTTCTTTCCCCCTCTCTCTCCATACTCCCAGCCTCTAGCCCATAATCCTCAACCCTCCTTCCAAATCTGACGTCAGCCACGGTGACTAATCTCTAATGTGCTTTCTATTTTATTAGCGGCCATCATTGATAATAACAGCCTCAACCAATAGACAGCCTCATCATCAGTCGTCAGGCAGAGAAACGACACAGCGCCCCCCCCCCCCCCCCCCACCCCACACACACACACACACACACACACACCCCCAACAATGTGGCAATTTGCTCTAATTGCAGACAGTGAACAGGAGAAGCAGTCTCCAAACCTAATGTAACATTAATTAAGTCCTCGGATTAGAATCTGAAATGAATCTCACGCAGTAAGACGGCCCCTCTAATGATACGGCACGATTAAAGAATCCATCTGAGTTGGTTCTAATTGTCTGTGAATAGAACATCTCTATTGTGCAACGATGCTCGACGAAGGCCCGGGTTCAAAGGAGCTTTATTTCCCATATCATGCTGCCGGTCTCACTACAACAGGAGCATTCCCCACGGTTTACCGTGAGAGGATTGTGTCCGTGACGTCATCCGGCCATCCAGATGCAAATCGTGTCCACCTCTAAGTGCCACCGACGGCACCATCAGGCCTGATCATGATCCCGGTTAAGGACAGGACACAAGACCAGACCTGGCACCTGGCACTCCACAACGTCACCCAGCATCCGCTTGCCCTTTCAGGGAGCTGAGGAAGACAGGACCCCCCCCCCCCCCCCCCCCTCAACAACAACAAAAGATAGAGATAGAGAGAAGGAAACCCAGAGAGAGGACAGGAAGGAGAGAAGACTGACCGTCCTGTTCTTCTTCTGCAGGTGTTTCTTCTTCTTCTTCTTGCCATAGGTGTGGGCCAGGCGGGGGTTGTTCTCCTGGTCCGAGTGCTGGTGCTGGTGGTGGGGTCTGTGGGGTTTGTGGGGGTGGTTGTTCTGGCGGCCCTGGGCCTTGCAGGGCTCCAGGCTCAGCCCGTTGGGGACCCTCGGGGGCCTCTTCTTGTGCAGGGGCCCGGCGCGGTGGGCCCGGCGCTCCTGCGGCTTCAGGGTCATGTCGTTCTGGACGGAAGGAGAGAGAAGAACAGAGGCGAGTCAATAAACCAGACCGGAAAATGCATCGCTAAAAATACAACCATCCGGGCCACAGATGTCAGATTTATTTACAGTCGGATTCTCAGTGCCCGAGATGAGAGGCTTATTCAAATGATCCGTTTTCCGCCCAGGGGTGAAAATGTACTACAAAAGACGTGCCGTTGATCAGCACCACCGTATCAGTACTCTCCAGTGAGCACAGCGCAGAGTGAACACCGCACTCCCTACTGGGGGAGGAGGCGGGGGGGGGGGACCCCCGTGGGTCGCTAAGCGCTAACAACGCGTTTCATTTAGACGTCCTGTCACCGGAGCGCCTTCAGAAGCCAGGCAGAGCACAGTGTGTGTTTAACCACATAGCTATTACCGGAGCAAGGCGGTCCATTAACGGCTGTTTAGTTAGCGTGGAGCACAGGATCCCAGCACACTGAGAGAACAACAGCTAACGAGGAAGCACTGGGAAAGTTCAGTCTGTTAGAAACCCAGCAGGAAGCATTGGGGACACACACACACAACATGTCTTAAACTGTCGTAACATTTCCAATATAGCGGGGTATTTTTCTAAATAGATGGAGCAATGTAGTTTGACTGAAAGATCAATACGCCCACTCATCTGCCGGAGGGAGGTAGAGCACAGCGTTGTACGATTCCCAGAGCAAAACTTTTGGAACAAATCAATCCCATTGTTTGCGAACGGGAACTAGGTGGGTTCCACGGTGTGCCGCGCAGGCTAACAGCCCCCCCCCCCCCCCCCCCAGGTTTGGCCCACCCTCTCAGTCAGAGGCCTGGTGGGGCAGCCGCCATGACACGTCAGTGTGGACGGCCGTTCGCAAGCGCAACACGCCACCGCCAAGGGGGCAGGTGTGAAACTACCACGGGGCCGCTAATAAGGTGTCGACGCCCTGTGAAATGTCCACGGGTGGACCGTAGGACAAACCTGCAGACTTTTCATAAGTGTGGAGGCATTGGTGGGGGTGGTGAGCTGAGAGAAGGGGGTCGGCCCTGTGGAGAGCTGAACTGTTTCTCTTCTCGCCGCCCCCCCCACCACCGGTATCCACTTTCACAGCAAACTGATTGGTTTCGACGGCCCGCCTCATACGAGACACTGTGAATCCAGATGGATTCAGATGGCGGCCTAGAAGTCGGCAAAAATAAAATGGCCTCCATTTGGGCCTTACTTGGGGACTTGGCCACCGTGTGAACATCTACCGGCATGTTCACAGGAGGTTCCTAACAATGACATCACTGTCGCTGTTGACTAATCAGAGCTGTTGTATGACGACTACAACCCAGCACACCGGGCGTGTCCTTAGGGGCGGAGGGCAGTTAAACATCTAAGACAGGCCGTCTCCCTACGCAGCGTCTGCTCCACGAGCGAGCGCGAGGCAGTCGGGCGAGGAGAGAGAGTTCAGCGAGGGTGCTGCTGGCTCTCTCCTCCTCTCTCTCTCCTCCTCTCTCTCCTCCTCTCTCCAGCTGGCTGCATGAGTCCAAATAATAGCCTTTTGTTTCTCCCCACGTCACCCGACGCGAATACAACAAAATGACACGCATTGTCGGCCTTGTGAAATGAGTGACAAACTTATGAGTGGGCCGAGAGGAGCCCCATTGTGGTACCTTTGTGTGTGGTTCTAAGCCTTTTAAACCGATTGGACGCGGAAGGGAAAACGAAGGCGCTATCCCCTGGGCATGTCGCTGCCACAATAGCGAAAGACAAATTCCAGATCTATACCATTTCTCCGGGGAGAGGGGCCATACGTTAGACGTTTGGAAATACTGCAGCAAAGCTGTTTACGTGCTCAATAGCGTATGAAATGCCTTTCCGTTCCTGTGGCAGGCCCGGGATGAATGTAGAACATTGTGCTGAGCTGTACGCCTGTTTCACATGAAGCAGGCTAGGGAAGGCAGTTTCACAGACGAGAATTGGAACGGTTTGAGAGATTGGAAAGCCAATATCAGCCCAGAAAGAATATATAAGATTGGACTTGGTATGGACGGAAAGAGATGTTGGCTGGACCCGACTGGTGCGTTATAAGGTCCTGCCTGGAACGCCTACACAACAACATCTTGTTAACCAGTGATGATGTCAAAGAACGTTGTCAGACATGGGGGGAGAAACTAACATAGCTCATGCTGTTCACAAACTGAACTTCCAGTCACCTGTAACCTTGTAAAAACTTTATTCACCTACGCACAAAACCGCCTCATGACTGTCGGCGGCTACAAACGATAGCAAACACATTCAGCTCCTGAACTCTCCCCCCACCCCTCCCACCCCCCCCCCCCTACAGGGCTGTAATAACTTTGAAAATATCTCTAGAAACAAAAACCAGGCATGTGTTTGATTATGTGCTCCTCTGCGAGTCCCCTTGGCAAACTATCAAGCCTCTCTTCTTTTTTTTTTCTTTTCCCTTTCCAGAGGTTTCAGTTTCAGTGCTTTTTACATCCCGCTTCACTTGGCGTCTCCAGCTCTCTCCCCCTCCCTCAGTCTCTCCGTAAACACTGCTCGGCCAAGCTCCTCCATCCATCCCCGCGGAACTGGAGAAGTCAGCTGGCCGTCCCTGAGCCCCCCGGCTGTGGAGGGCCTAACCTGGAGCACTCAGCTGGCCGTCCCTGAGCGCACAGCTGCGGAGGGAGCCTAACCAGAAACGCCGTCTCTCGCCTCGGCACGCCTGCTAGTTCTTTAAGCTGGAGGCTGCCTCTCTTCTCCGGACGATGTGAATCAGTCCTCGCGGACAGGCCTCAAGAGTTAAAGGCATAAGCCCCGAGTAAACCTGCCACAGCCCGGTGAAACTGGTCGACGCGCAGGTTGGATTGGGTCTGAAGCGTGGAGGGGTTGGCGTGTGCCGTGCGCTTCTCACGGCCTGCTTTACAGAGCTGTGGAGGCGAGCTGAAAGCCCATGACATCACCGTGGGAGACCACCCAGACACGGTGGAGGCTCTCTCAGTAAATCTGACTCCCAGTGCAGATCAAGACAGCCCAGCCCAGGTTCGTCCAGGCTGGATCAGCAACACACACAGCCTACAGTACACACACACACACACACGTCACGCAATGTTGGCCCACAGTTAACACACTGAAATATCATACAACACATGCTAAACACAGAGATTAGATGGAGAAATATGCTCATTAAGCCTCATAACCGGTTGGCAATGCCACTTGCTATTCTGCATCATGTCTTGCCCACTGGCCTACATTACACAGTGGGCCAGCTGTCTGTTTTCAGTTCAGAAACTTAACACTGCATTAAGCAGAGAACTGACTGTTTACTGTAGAAGCCAAACCCCAACCAGTACACAGGCATGTCTCTCTCTTTCTCTGTGTACGAGAGAGAGAGCGAGAGAGCGAGAGAGAGAGCGAGAGAGAGCGAGAGAGAGCGAGAGAGAGGGAGAGAGAGCGAGAGAGAGAGAGAGAGAGAGAGAGCATAGTCATGCTTTAGTCATGCTTTCCACTGCATGTCTTATGTATGACAGGACTTGGGGACGGAAGAGACAGACACCAAAGCAGCAGCTCGTTTCAGAGTGCATCAGCGCCTGGATGAAAAGGTTGAATAACGATGACTCATGACCAGGGAAGCGAGAGGGCGCCACAAAGAAACCACTCAATGATATGTGGAGAGCGAGAGAAAGATAGAGAGAGAGAGAGAGAGAGAGAGAGAGAGAACAGGGCAACCTGTGTGGTGCTCAACTTCAAATCCAATAAATAGAAAACGGTTGCTCTCAGACGATTCCAACACCAGCGGCACTGAATGCGTACTGTAAAAGACCGCTGCCTCGACCTGTAAACGTGTCTTCCGTTCCCACGGAGAGCAGAATGAGCTCCCACAGGTGTGGGGAGATCCGACGGCTGCAGAAGTTGTAGATGAGTCCCACCCAGACACCACTTACACCCCTGTTTATCAGTCAGCCTTGGCTCTGTCCCGCCTGTTTATCACAGCACTTAAACACCAACAGAGGGCACATTGTAAAATATGTGAAGCCAGTAAACACCTATACACACACACACACACACACGTCAGGGCCAGTTTTCTGGCATGTGTCTTATCACCGCAGAGGCACATTTTCTTTCCCTCAGGAGAGGTAAACAGATCTTGGGGGAGGGAGGGAGGGGGGGGGGCGTGGCGCAGCATCACAGGATATCCTGTGCGGAGCCATCTGATTGTGTTGTGGGTTGTTCTACAGCTAAATCAACGCGAGCCCATTCCTTCCCCGGAGCCTCGCAGGACCGTCTGCCCAGACGGGGAGTCCTGATCTGGGCTGAGATTCCATTTGTATCTCTGTTATTCTTCTTATCTGGGTTCCTGAGAGCCGCACCATCAGTGGGCCCCGGCAGACAAAAAAAAAAACCTAAAGCTGCCAGGGGGCCCCCAGGATCATATCAAAGGCAACCATCAAACGGCTGCCCCAACCCAGGCACGGTTGCTGGGTGGGAACAGGCGATGCCTGACAATACGGCAGTCTGGAGGAGGAGAAGGGGGGGGGGGCTATTTCCTGTCAAGCAGCTGAAGCTGCTCTCTGGCTCTTGGTGTGCTGAGTCCTGCTGACTGCAGCTGATCTTTACAGACGTCAAACTGACATGTTTGTATATTGCGTGTTAAGCATTGGGAGGAGGATGGGGGGGGGGGGGGGGGGGTAGGGTGTGAGGGTGTGTGATCATGAACCTGTGTGTGCTTGGTCTTTGCCACAGCGCCGGCTGACCGAGCCAGGGTCGTCGATAGCTGCAGCTACAGCTAGCGCTAAACGGACCAGAGAGCCGTAATGAGAGGCAACATATTCAGCGTCAGTAGGACGAGCCCACAACATTTACACTCATTAAATAACCATGAGAAGCAGTGTTCTGGATCAAATTGAAGAGATAGAGCTTGTCAGGCTGTGTTTCTGATGTTAATGATCATGTAAACCACACTGTGCATTCGCCCCAGAATGACATCTGAGCAACAGAAACTGACAGATTGTCTGTTGACGAGCCAAACGATTCCCTTCAACGTAAAAACGGCATCAAAGGCTGCAGGTGGAGTAGCTCCAACAGGTACACAACACAACACACTACCTGGAAAGGCTCACAAAGTAGGTGGAGGACCTGACTTTATAAATCATTTATCATTTTCAAATAACAATTCGGCCCTAAAACAGACTTTGCTCTCGTCACAGATATTCATTTTATAAAGGTTAACGTTGGAGATAATACTCTTGTCAACATAGAATTGTGTGGTTTGCCTCACTTGATTAAACAAACAACTTAAATCTCTTAACAATCGTTATGTTTATCTACATAAACAAAACTTATGTAGGTCTTTACAAAGAAGAAAATAACACTAGTAGCAGATTCCCGTGAAGACAATTAACTTGCAGTGAAATCAATCGAGTCATGGGTGTTTAGTGGATTTCCCTCTGAGGCCATAGCCCTTCAGTGTCGGTCATTCCCTTTAATGGATGACATATGACGGAGTAAATTAAGTGTGTGCTTGAGCGAGCACGGATGAATCACTCTCTGCCAAAGCACCAGTTTTTGCTCTTCAATCAAAACATTTTCATTAATGAATTATTTGAATAACCAGGAAAAGCATGTGTTACTGGAATCACCATTTGTAAAGGAATCGCTTACTACTTTGTTGGAGTCAGCGTGAGTGGAGAAGGAAGGTTGCAGGTGTTTGAGCCAAAAACATCTCAGCGAAGAAAAAAACGAAGAAGCAATTCCAAATCAAACATATCCCGATAAATGAACAAAATAGCCCACTTAAAAGGTTTACAAAATAAAAAATGTCCCATACATCTCTAGACAAACATAGGATCGCTATACAATATTGATGGCAAATATTGCTGATAGCAAAATAAACATTTCACAAACGCCCGCGCCACTCCCTGCCAATGTTGTGACGACCAACAAAGCCGCAAATTTCGTTTCCTCCCGGTTTTGACCGACACAGGATGCCAGAGCTAACGTTGGTGTGCTAGATTCACAGGGATTCAAAACTCATGACCAAACCGAAAACTATTTAGCCTACGTGTTACATAATATTGTGGTTTCAACCGTGCAAAAGCCTAAACACCTATTTATCGCATGAACGTGTGTAACATCATGTCTTGGCCCCAAACCTTCGTAGCGTAGTACGATTTGTTAATGTTATTTTACAGTAATGTGAGAAGGGGACGAGGAGCAGGGGGGGGATTTGTTGATCTGTTGAATTAGGGTTATGGGGGGGAGGGGGCAGGGAGTTGTTGAGTTGTTTTGTTGTGTTGATTTGTATTGTTTGCTATGGTGTTTTTAATGTGAAATTGAAAGGAGAGTGAGGGAAGGGGGCGCTCGGGGTGAACATAACATCCGGTTCAGATCCTGAGGTTCTGAACCATCCAGTGGCTGGCCCATCAGGCCGAGCCTTAGCTCTCTGCGTCACTACCCGCTGTGACGTGCTGTTCATTCACCGTGCTTGCTATGGCAGAGCTTGCATCATCATTGTCCTTGCTCTCTCCCCCTGCCCTCCTCCCTCGCCCTACCATTCCCTCGAGACTTGTCTGGGGAAACAAAGGGAGGAGAGAGAGAGAGAGAGAGAGAGAGAGAGAGAGAGAGTAATCCTGTTTAGGCCCACTTTAGTGTACTCAAAAGTACACCCATGCACTGACTTCGGCACTCAAGATAACACGTCTCTCCTCAGGCCTCTTTTGTCTCTTCAGAGAAAAATAAACTTGTTTGTTGACGGCGGTGAGGCCAGGACAACAATCACGGTACAAAAACCAACCCCTCCCTTGGGATGACGACGGAAAGAGAAAAGCTTGATTTCTCCTTCACCCGGGCTTTGAGACGGCCTATCACACACTCCGCTGTGATTCACTCCAGAAAATTGACTCGGGGAGAAGGGAAGAAGATGGGGCGACGTTGAAGGCTTCCAGTCCTGATGGGGTCCATATTCTCTCTCTCTCTCTCTCTCTCTCTCTCTCTCTCTCTCTCTCTCTCTCTCTCTCTCTCTCTCTCTCTCTCTCTCTCTCTCTCTCTCTCTCTCTCTCTCTCTCTCTCTCTCTCTCTCTCTCTCTCTCTCTCTCTCTCTCTCTCTCTCTCTCTCTCTCTCTCTCTCTCTCTCTCTCTCTCTCTCTCTCTCTCTCTCTCTCTCTCTCTCTCTCTCTCTCTCTCTCTCTCTCTCTCTCTCTCTCTCTCTCTCTCTCTCTCTCTCTCTCTCTCTCTCTCTCTCTCTCTCTCTCTCTCTCTCAGCAAACTGCTGTCAGGGCACAGGAGCAGGTCTTTCAGCAGGGAAAACAACTGAAATTGCACCAGTGTAATTCTGCATCTTTCATTCGCACTCTCGCTCTCTCCCTCTCTATCCGCCACTGTGTTCGGGTTAATGGCTTTGGAACAAATGAGCTTGTCTCTCTCTATGTGCTCTCCAGCAGGGGAGTGGTTAGCACAGATATTGGCCCCAGCGTTCTCCCACAATGGACCTGGCCAGACTACACCAACCACCACTCAGACCTGCCCACACAGCCGACCAGCACAGGAATACCACCCCACTGCCGCCTGTCACCACACTGCCCTGGAAAAAAAAATGATCATTAAGCTTTCCGGGGGGGGAGTGAAAGTTAAGCAGGTTTTTTTAGAAGCTTGAGAAACCTTGTCTGCATGAGACTGTCCTGTGTATGTAGGTGGTGAATAGAACGCCCTCGCTCCCCACCAGTACTACCAGTCCCACCCCCACTCCCACCCATCTCCCCCTCCGCTACAGTCATGTGATGTTTCTTATGGGACAACGCCGCTTCAGCCGAACAGCCGAGGTTGCTAAGCAACTGGGTACAGAAAGCAGATCATTAAACTGCACTGATGCTCACTCAGTCCTCTTGCTGATGTGTGTGTGTGTGTGTGTGTGTGTGTGCGTGTGTGTGTACTTGTTGCTCAACCCAGCTAAATTAAAATCTTGAGTGTTCCTTCAGGAAGACACCATTACCATTTTGAGGCAAGTCATATATTCAACTGCTTAAGTTGATGTCAACCAATACATTCATATAACTTTCATAATTGAAAGTCAAAATTAAAACAGCCCAAAAATGTAATTTCAATGTTCACTCTTTGCCCCACAAAAGAAAGACCTTTTACTATCCATGCATACCCTTTGCTTTATGTCACAGCCCTATAGGGGCAAATCACCTCTGACTGGACCAGTCATCGAAAAAAGAAAAAAAAACGTGTATTTACAGTTAAGTTAGTTATGACCAACTTGGCTTGGAAAATACGCCGATATTTCAACGAGCCATACGTCATTCCAGCTCGAGAGACAAGACACCGTTACTCTTCACAATGATACGTGCATTGCTCAGACATGATTTACGTCACAGCACTATTCATGTTGAGTCGCATCAACAGGCTCTGGGGGGAATGTGTCTCTGGGCCTGACTGTGCAGGTTTATTTCCTGCCTCTATAAAGGCCGTAAGCTGGGCCTGCTACACTCTGGAGACACGCCACTTGCACTATTTATAGCCTGTGGACATTAAAGCTACAGGGTAATGTGAACTCGCTGGCCTTCCCCTTCAGCTGGTAATTAGAAGCAGAGTGAGAGCTCACCGTTCCGAGTCCTGAGGGAGAAATAGATGGCGAGACGCACAGGGAATGTGCTAGAGGAATATCATTCCTCAGCCTGGACAAGGGAGCCTGAAAAAACAGCGGATCAAAAACATGAACGATGGAGGTGGTCGTTCACAGTGACTCAGAAGCACTGAACTGTCGATAGAATGGATTTTTACCTCAGGGACGGAGGGAAAAGGCCACAGTGAGTGTAGAAACACGGTATGTCCACCTGGGACAACAGAAAACTCCCAGCGTTTGCTCACCAAGCCAATGATTTTGATATTGAAATACCCAACAGAAATGATTACATCTGTTGAGTTGAAAGAGATCAAGCATTGCTGACAAAGCGACAAAGAAACCAGTGGTTATACGTAACTTTAGGAGAAATAAAAAGAACCTGGGTCTAATCTGGAGTGACATGCACTTCTACATTATATTTCCTACCAGCACCCGGGAAGGCCAGAGGCCTTCATGTTGGCTCTGAAGTGTTTGGTTTCCTCCTTACATAAACAGACAAGATGGCTGATTTATCAGCAGTGACAAGTGTTTGTCCAACAGTGTCACTGACAAAGCAGAGTTTATGGCTACTGATGGTGTTCTTCACACACTATGCTCCTGAGAGCCATGGCCACCTCAGTAGAGAAATCCTTCAACATAACAGGAAGCTCTGCCACGTGGAACTACCTCAGCCTTGGCAATGACATCGCGGACGAAGAATGGAGGATGTGTCTCTACTGGTCAACACCGGTCACAGACGTGGTAGACTAGACTTTACTGTCCACTTATCTTTTGTAGATTTTCATCCAATCAGTTCTATGGGGGATGAGCTTTCAGTTACAGATTTACAGATTTAACAATTATTTACAAAACGATCCAAACGCCAAAGCACACAATGTAAAAAGACTATAGATGGAGACTTGTGCTACGAGTTAATCGAAATGCAAATATTTATAGACAACATTAATCTGATTAAGGGATAAAACAGTATTATCTGCTAAGAGCTTTGGCAGCCTCGTCTGACCTGATTTACCTGTATCTGCCAACACAACCATCACTTGTTCTCTCATCTCTAGTCCAGTACTCTCTCCTTCCCTTCGACACACTCAACCATCACATTTGTGGAAGCAACAATTTGCGAAACCAAAATGGGTTAGATAAAGTGCCAACACTACAGAGCTACATAATAAGAACACTGGCAAGCAGCTATGAAGAATAACTAATAAATATGTTAATTATGTTAGTATTATTTGCATGCAAGTACTTAAAGCATTTCAGCAGGGAATCCTAAAATAAAGATTAGGCTTCCACGGTACAGCATTGTGATTGCTACTGAAATATTGCTTTGATAAGAATAATTCCAATTCAGCAATTCCATGCCCAAGGTGTCTGTTTGGAGATTTTTGTTCCCTAGAAATGACAAAATACTTCTTACCAACAATAAAACCATTTGACACTTTTGAAAAAAACAAAAAAAAAAAAAACTTTTTTTAAATGTAAAATGAACTTTCCGTTTGCACCTTGAAAAAGGACACCAAAAGCGTTCCATCCACAAGTCCTTCTCTGAAACATCTGGTGCTATGCGGGCTGCTGAACCATGTGGGAGGTACTGGGAACTGAACAGGCAAAAAAAAAACACCCAATTCCTATTTGTTTTGACTAAAGTCCACAACTCTCCTGTGAGGCCAAACTAACATCCCACACCTCTCAGCCGTAAAAACATTGCTATGATATATTGCTGTGTCCTGCCTCCCTCTCTCCCTTGCTCTTTCTCTCTTCCTCTCTCTTTTTTCCCTGGAGCTCTGGATAATTATTGCTCATCATAGTTGCTAAACACCATGCTGGCACAACCTCAGTGCAACACCGGAGGGATAATTGCCCTCCCCCCACCCACCCCCTCACTGCCACTAACCACCCCCCTGTGGTCAAGTGTGGCCATAGCTGTTTAGTCTATCCCAGGGAAAAGAGAGGCCCCTTCACACACTGAGGGGGGTGTTTATACCCCACCACCAACACCACCACCTCCTCCTCACCACTACCGGCTAACACAACCACAGAGCCCTATAGTATTGTTAAATACACTGACTGGCCTACTATTTCCTGTTTTACATTAGTCTGGCCTGACCCTGTAGAATGAGAGGCTGCCAGCTGCACTGTCTCCAACACACTTCACAAGTCAGTATGTATCCTACAGCCGTAGACAGTGTGTGTGTGTGTGTGTGTGTGCAGGAGACATGGGTGGCATGTCAAACTCAAGGGAGAGGAAGTCGAGGAAACATAGAGCAAAATAACAGGTCACCTGGCTCCAGCTGCCAGTCACACTGAGTGGCATGGTGTGAGGGGCCAGGCCACTGAGAGCTCATTAGAACCCAATGGAGCAGCTGGGGGGGAGGAGAGGGGGGGGGGGGGAGGGCTCTCGTATGGAGTGTCAAAACAGTCGCTTAACCCCTTCATCTCTGTCTGTCTGGACACCAAGTCCCTTGACAAATCCCCCTAAGAGTGTGTGTGTGTGTGTGTGTCAGTCTGCCTCTCGGGCTGTCTCTCTTCCTGTCTGTGTCTGTCTGTCTGTCTGTCAATCTCTGCATCATGACCTCCAGCCAAACCACCTCCGCCCCTCCCCCGAGAATATGTTACCCACAGACACCTTAATGACATCCTGAGGTGAAGTGGCTAAGTCCTTCCAGCGTTTATCACCTCTTCCCGACTGTCCGTCTGAAATGCTGGGATGTCTGAATTACAGGGCCACTTGATTGCTGCCGGATAATGACGAGCGCAGACTTCCCCCAGAACACCCAGGAACAAAACTCTGCAATGAGACGCGCAGCACAGACGTGCCGAACAAAATGGTTCACAGAATGTTGGCACTGCACTACATTTGAGTCAATTTAATGTCTAAAAATAGTTGAACTAAACGTCACAGAGGACTACATTCGATGTGAATATGCAAATCAAGATGTTTCAAACAGAGCTTCAATGTCTTAACACTGCGGTAGTAAATTACACCAATGATGATCCAACTTAGAGCCTGCCCCCCCCCCTCCCCCCCTCCCCTCTCTTTCCGCCATTCCTGATGCCATTAACGAGAAATTGGCTATGATTAACACTTTTTCCAGAGGTGGCACAAGGTATTATTAGGGAGCGACTTCAGAGCAGTCATTATCAGCAGACAGGGTTATGGAGGGAATATGAATGTGGGTAAAAACACTGTAGCAGCTCGGCTGCTAGTGGTGTGTCATGGTGAAATTTCACCCTGCTATTAAACCAGGACAATAGAAGCGAAGGAAGGAAGGAAGAGAGAGAGAGAGAGAGAGAGAGAGAGAGAGAGAGAGAGAGAGGGGGAGGGAGGGGGAGAGAGGGGGAGAGAGAGGGGGAGAGAGGGAGAGAGAGAGAGAGAGAGAGAGAGAGAGAGAGAGAGAGGGGGAGAGAGGGGGAGAGAGGGGGAGAGAGGGGGAGAGAGAGGGAGAGAGAGGGAGAGAGGGGGAGAGAGGGAGAGAGAGAGAGAGAGAGAGAGAGAGAGAGAGAGAGAGAGAGAGAGAGAGAGAGGGAGAGAGAGGGAGAGAGAGGGAGAGAGAGGGAGAGAGAGGGGGAGAAAGGGGGAGAGAGGGAGAGAGAGAGAGAGAGAGAGAGAGAGAGAGAGAAAGGAGGAGAGAAGACTGAGGGAGACAGAAGACACACAGCATGTATATGGCTGTGTCAGAGTGTGTCCTTGGTAGTGCCTGTGTATGCGGAGCTTGCAGTTACAGGCTCCATGTCACTTCATATAAATCTGTAGCATCAGGCCGAGGTCAGCAGTTCTGAACATTAACAGTCTGTTTGATTGTGTTATCATCATTACCATCCATCCCACTATATTCCCTGATGGCCACAGGGAGCTGTGCATTCTCCTTCAATCAGCAAATTCAGACAGAATACAATTATAAGAACACACATAGACTAATGTACAGTCTGCTGATATGTCATACCGGTTTCTCGTCAGTACAGAAATGACTACAATTGGATTGGAATTAAATTCAGTCATATATGATACGATGTGTTGTCTGAAAATCTTTGTTGTGAAAAACGAATATGAAACTCGTACATAGTGAGAGCAATAGGGTAGTCACAAGGAGTTCTTTAGATCTTTATGACTTATTCTTTAACCAGGCATGAGTTACCTGAACGCATGAATTTCCGTCGGGAAATCCAATACAGTGAATTGAATTGCATTGAACATCTCTTTAAAGAATGGCAGTGATAAATCCTGACAGAGGGCCGTCTGCGTTAAGCAAGGGATAAATTATGTTAGACAACAAGTCCAGGACTTCTGAACAAGGGAAAATGAGTTCCCTTTCAATTAACGGCACTAATGAAATACTACAGATGTGGAAAATATCATTAAGCCCGAGCAGCCGGTCTCATTCTTTATTACATGGCAGCATTTCCCTTCGCTCGTTCATCAGACAAATCAATTATTGTGACATATTAAGCCGACTCAGGTGTCTGCCAAATACTGTATGTATTGTATAGATACCAGAGCAAGATAGAAAGTGAGATGGTGACAGAGTGAGAGACAGAAGGAGAGAGAAAGGGTTAGAGAGAGAGGGTTAGAGAGAGAGAGAGAGAGGGTTAGAGAGAGAGAGAGGGTTAGAGAGAGAGAGAGAGAGGGTTAGAGAGAGAGAGAGAGAGAGGGTTAGAGAGAGAGAGAGAGAGAGAGAGAGAGAGAGAGAGAACCTGGCAGCGGTTAAGATGTAGCTACAGAGAGAGAAGCAGGGGGGGGGGGGGAATAGGGTGGGGCTGTGGCTAACAGGAAGCCAGCTCCTGTAGCGTAGCGGTTATCATGTCCATCTAACTGCTACACACAAAACAACAATGCAGCAATCACTTCAGTATTCAAACCTAGAGAGCGGGCCAAACACCAGACAATCAATACGAGGTGCATGCTCGGGCCGCCCATTGACCCATGAATGGATGCTTATCTGTCCGAACACTTCATAAACCTCCCATGTATCCGAAGGGAGTGAACTGAACGCAGTCATGTTTCAACCTATATCCTCTACCCCGCACACAAACACGGCCTTGTTAGCGGTGGGCCGGTGTGGTATCGGTCACCGTGCGCCAGGCCCCAATCAGAGGGACCTCTGCTCGGCCTGTTCCCTCCTCTGGCTGAACACGCACTCCCAGTTCCAGGGCATGCGTGCCTGGCTGCCTTGATTTAGCTCAAAGCACTAAATGTTTATGGGGCCATGTTCCATGGGATAAGGAAAGCGGAGTAGCGCTTAGGAAATGGCTGCTTTTTTTTTTTTTTACTACCCGCACTACTACTAGGGAAAGAAAATGCACTAAAGTCTGACGTGGGAGCATGGGAGCAGGAAATATGAGTTCCAACTGTTGTGGGATGAATACCCAGTACAGCGTGCTGCATGGGTGGAGTTTGGGAAGGAGTGTAATGTGAGTGGCTTTGAGACGGTGTTCCAGCAGCCGTGGTCTACCCTCCAGGCTGCTCTGTGGCTCTGCTATCTTGGGGGTGACACCGGGTGTCACCAGCACTCTGACTTCAAAGACAGGCTATTCTATATCCCCTGTCTGCCTGGCTGACTGGCTGCCTGGCTGACTGCATGTACGTCTGTCTGTCAATAGTTTCCCCCTGACTGTCTTTGACAGCTTTCAACCTGTCTCCTGCAGCAACGCAGCCGGGAAGCTCCGAGTTTGGGTCTCGGCAGTGGGGTATGGACTGCTCCGTTTTAAGTCATTCGTTATCCACAGTTGACCAACTGGGGCTTCTTTCACTTCGGCATGAAAGCGAGTGAATCCAGCCCGGAGATCCCCTTCATGTCAGCCAGACATGAGTGACAGGGCTTAGTAGCGGTGACATTCTGCTTATAAAAAAAGAAAAGAAATTGGGAGCCTGTCACTTCTCACACATCTTGTCATCGAGAGAGACAGAATAGGAGGGATGAGACAGAAGAACTGCGCGAGAGAGCGAGGGAGAGTAAGATTGAGAGAGACAACTGGCAGAGTGCTTGATATTTAACCAAAAGGGGAGGAGGGAGAGGGGGGTTAGGGTTGGGGTTAGGCCAGGGGGGAACTGACAGAGGTGACAGTCAGTTCCCGTAGTGTAGTGGTTATCACGTTCGCCTAACACGCGAAAGGTCCCCGGTTCGAGACCGGGCGGGAACAGCAAACACTTTTGCCTAGCATGTGTTGAAAACAATGAGTAGATATTGTGGAGGACAGCTACACAGACACGCACAGTTACGACTGTAGATAGAAGTCAGCACGTAGACTAAGTGGGATAGAAGGCAGCATGTCTGGAGTTAAGCGAAAGTGCAGGGCTCTCTGGGGATCCTAGTGCGGGTGGGGAATACACACACAAGGCTGAACCAGACCACCCTGATCCACAATCTGCTAAAACCTCAGTCTAGGGCTTTGTAAAGATTACCGAGGAACTACGGCTGAATGAAGAGGGAGAAGCTGGACGATACACACACACACACACACACACACGGTACTGTGTGTGTATCCCTCTCTGAGAGATGAGCCAGGAGATGGAACGGAGAGAACAGAATGCCCTGGCGTGAGAATAGAGACAGCAGTTTGCAGACAAGTGCTTCCTCCAGAGTGGGTGTGGCGAACAACAGAATTCAAAGTGAACTCCTCGAGTCCAGGATGCAACGGGGGAAACATTGTTCCTTCGTGTCACTCACTGCAGGAGCATCAGTGGGAGGCCTTTCATGACACAGGATAAAACTCTTCCTCGGACACAGGGCGGCAAAGAAAATACACGCACAGATATATAAACAACCATCCTTCTCTCCAACCTGTGTCCTAGCTCGGCAGTTTATCTGGGCCAGGAACAGTGGGTGCTTCTGCGTGCGTGCGTGTGTGTGTGTGTTTGTTTGTCGAATCTGTACCCTTGCTGATCGGTGGAAATCAGTAACAGCGGCAGGGCTGTGTCCTGAAGGTGAGCAACACAATCAGCCTGACAGCTGACAAGACGCAGGCAGTCCCTTCCTTGGCGCACACACACACACAGAGCTCTGTGAAACATTGCAAAACCCCTTTGAGGCCTGGAAACAGCTCAGGGGCACAGAGAGCAGAGAGAGAGAAAGAGAGAGAGAGAGAGGGGGGGGAGGGGTTGGGAGGGAGATACACAGAGAGAGAGGGGGGTTGGGAGGGAGATACACAGAGAGAGAGGGAGAGGGGGAGAGAAGGAGAGAAACTGATGGCTCTGCTGCGTAATACTAAGTGCTCCATGTGATCCGCTCACTAAACCAGCCGGCCTTACACGGACAGAAAAAGAAGAACATGCCTGGATGAGAGACCACCTTAAGCCTCCTTTCCCTCCCCTCGGCGTGGCCCCAGTAGCCTGACAGAGCGGCCCTGAGCGCTACGGTGGCTCCCCTATACTTAGAGAGACCCAGATAAAAGAGGGGATCGCTCCACGATCGTTACAACATCACAAGCGCTGGCCTCGGGGCTGAGCCTGTCCAGAAAACTGAGCAGCCTTCAGGAGACCCTGAAGGACAGCGCGAGCGAGGGAGAAACAGGGAGAGGCCGCTGGCACAGAGTGTCGTCCTGATACCATTCTCCTCACTCGAGTTTAGAGGGGAAAGCGTTTACATCTACTATTGACGTCAAACAGGCTTAAATCAGTTTGGCCTCCCGTGCCTTTAAGGTCCGAACTTGAAAACCGGCTCGTCGTCCATTCATCCTGGTAATCGGCTTCAGCAAATCAAGAGGCCTCTCTCCCCGGCATCGCTCGAAGCCTCCTCGCTCCGAACCCGACAAAGGACCCGACAGACGCTGGGATGTTCCTCTCGTCTTGTTGAGTGAGATGTTTTATGCCCTGCCTCTGCGTTGGCCCAAAATCCCCTTCCCTCCGCACTATGGGAAAAATGGCCTAATCAGCTTCAATACAGCAGAAATTCAACTAGAGCATGGATTGAGGAATGGAGGGGAACGTTGAGCCCGGCTGACAGGCAAATAGAAAGCTTAACAGAGGGAGAAATCAAACACCGAGTTCGCTGGCCTGAACAATACAGCACTGATTTCACTCAGCACAGACAAGAAGAGCGACGACTTCGGCAAGGAGGAGAAGAGTAAAGAGGTAAAGAGAAGCGGAGGGGAAAGAAAGACAAAGGAGTTCAAACTATCCGAGGCGGATGGAGTGAAGTCACGACGGGAGACGCGGTATTGCCATTTAATAACCACACGCACGCCCTCACAGATGGCTCCCACTCGATAGAGTGGCTTTGTGATGGAGGTAGCTGAGGCCTGGTCACCTTCTTCCATTCAGAGGGCTCTGCTTGAGCACGCAGAGACACGAAGGCAGGGAGAGCGGGAGAGAGAGCGCGGGAGAGAGAGAGCGGGAGAGAGAGCGCGGGAGAGAGAGAGCGGGAGAGAGAGAGAGAGAGAGAGAGAGAGAGCGAGAGAGAGAGAGAGAGCGGGAGAGAGAGAGCGGGAGAGAGAGAGAGAGAGAGAGAGAGAGAGAGAGAGAGAGAGAGAGAGAGAGAGAGCGCGGGAGAGAGAGAGCGGGAGAGAGAGAGCGGGAGAGAGAGAGCGAGAGAGCGAGAGAGAGAGAGAGAGCGTCTCGCCTTCATCACAGGTGCGTTGCGGCGGGGGCATGTGCATCACGACCAGCACAAAGGCATAATCACTCTGAACCCAAGCTGAGAGTTCAAGAGCTGGAATACTGCCCCCCCCCTCCCCGGACAAGCAGCAAGAACAGAGGTGGGAGAGCTCTAATGGGACGGCGGCACAGTGAGAAAGAGAGAGGAAGGGAAACGAAAGAGAGGGAGAGACAGGGAGGGGAGACAAAAGGGACGTGGACAGGCGGGCAGGCCGCCATGGCAGACTGTTTCTCATTATCTGTGCGGCTTGTGGACTGGAACATCAGCAGTGCAACGGGGCCGGTCGACGTTCCTGGTTGGCTGTGCCCATTGCATTTGCTTGTTTTTACAAACACGAAAGGAATAAAGGTTATGAGCCACCTGTGACCCTGTTTCTGTTTCAAACAGTTAGTAATACAGCAGTATTTCTGGCTGGTCTACTGACCATACAACAGTCAGTAGACCAGCCAAACAGTCAGTAATACAGCAGTCAGTAGACCAGCCAAACAGCCATAAATACAGCAGTCAGTAGACCAGCCAAACATCCAGAAATACAGCAGTCAGTAGACCACCCAAACAGACAAAAATACAGCAGTCAGTAGACCAGCTAAACAGCAAGAAATACAGCAGTCAGTAGACCACCCAAACAGACAAAAATATAGCAGTCAGTAGACCAGCCAAACAGACAAAAATACAACAGTCAGTAGACCAGCCAAACAGCCAGAAATACAGCAGTCAGTAGACCAGCCAAACAGCCAGAAATACAGCAGTCAGTAGACCAGCCAAACAGCCACAGGCAGCGAGGCACCTAGAGGGTGTTTAGACAGGAGAAAAGCGTCTCCTCTTCACACTTAATTACACTAATCACTTCCTCGCCAGCCAGCCCGCCAGCTAGCCCGCCCTCCCTTCTTGTTACCTCAGCCTGGTCAGAAACACAGAGGCAGATGAGAGGAGACTGAGAGCCTCCCCCCCCCCACCTAGCCCCCTCCCCCCCACCCCCCACTCCAACGCCCTGCAGTAGAGAACTGTCTGTTAGCCAAGGTAAACACAGAAGCCCTCCAAGGAACGGACGCAGGCGAGCCTGCTGGCTAGCCGGAGCCCTGCGGCAGCCCAGGACCAGGGAGTAGGCAGACAGGCAGACACAGTCCTAGCAGGGGGTCTGGAGAGTCTTCTGTAGATAAGGTTACAGGCTGTGGGGGGGCACCCTGGTGAGGCCCCGATGCTGCGGCCTGGGTTCGATTTGGGTTAAAACCATTTTTGCATTTCCTCCCCTCTTTCTACCATATATTTCCTGTTTCTCTTTCTCTGTCCAAGTAATCAAGAAAAAGTCCCCAAATGTTTCTAAAAAGACAGGCTAGTCAGGTTACAGGCTGTGGAGATTGAATCTTTTGCACTGTAACACGACTTTCAAACACTCATCTGTGCTTGGTGGTTGGTCAGTCTGGCTTAACAGAAACAAAACTCGCACTCTCTGACCTGCCGTGCAGGAAAGGATTTCAACTGGCGTCTCGACCCAGGTCTGTGACACCCAAACACCACTTTTATCCCACCATGCCAGAAAATGAAGTCAAACAACGGAAAGGTCCGGGAGGCTAATCTCACCCAATGGAAAATGGATGAACTCAAATCCACCTCTGCAGAGAGCGGAACTCTTGTGGGTCGCCCCTGACTGGCGGCAGGTCACGGAGGGAACAGAACTCTGCGAGAGGCGGCGGGTGAACGGGCCTGGGTGGAGATACGGTGCGCCGGCGGCAACAGTGTTTGTTCACTCCCACCACGGTGATCCCAGTCCCACCCCTGTGTGCTGCTCCCCCTCGCCGGGCCATATCACTGTCATCTACGCCAAGCTAGCATCTCAAGGCCCACGTGGAAGCTTAGAACAGCCTCTCGCAACCCCTCTCCCTTTCATTCTCTCTCTCTCTCTCTCTCCTCTCAAACTGCCATAAAGCTGTCTTTGAAGGGGGAGAGGTTGATTGATTTCCACACAGTAAATTCTGTCATCGAGAGATCTCCCCCATATCACTCACTCAGTCCTGTCAAGAGCATTTTATTTGCAACCTAAAGCCTGCTATTTGAACTTGAATCGGGGAATAACTGGCACCTTGTGAGGGACTACATTTAAACATACAGTATTGTCTTTAACCTAGCTTTATGGAAGTATGTTATATGCCACTTGGACTAATCCTGTAATTCACTGTGAATGAGTAGAATGACATGAACACGGCTGAATATAATATATTAGAATAGAATGGACTAGTCATATGTCAGTGTCTGTATCCAGTTGTAAATATCTCTCTCTCTCCTTCCCGCACCACTGTTCATTTCGCCAGTCATCGACACTGGGGATTTCCTCCACTCATCCCAGGGCCATTCAACACAGAGCAAGCTCGCTGTGGCAACATAAAACAGCCACACGGAAAAGAGGTTTAAAACATAATGAGCTGGAGATACATATCCATTTAGGTAGACAATATAACGCGGAGATAAAGATATTTCTTATGGGTAAATATATATATATATATATATATATGTGCTTTGTTAGCCTGTGAAGATACTGCTGTGGCGGCGCCAGCAGAAGTGCATTATTTATGCCTTGCCTCTCCTCATGGCTCTCTGTATCCAAGATGAATGAGGAGGAAGATGAAATGCTTCCCTGTCACAGCCGGGGCGAAGGGCTCAGGGATGAAAAATCTAACCGGGATGCCCCCCCCCCATTCCCCCCGACGCCTATTTGAAGGTGACATGTAGGCGGAAATGGATGCCTGGTTGGCGGCCATTAAAATGTCCCCGCAAAGCAAGGGTGCCGCCTGTGACTGAGGAGCGGACAGAGGTCAACTGCGGTGTCTTCAGATCATCGCGATGACCCCTGTCTCTCTGGGTCAGCCGGCACAGGTAACGTAATGGGAGTAGGCCGCGGGGAGAAGGCCACGGCCTCGGGAAGGAGGCCTTGGGAAGTAAGCCAAGGCCTCCTACATATATATCAACATAACGTTTGTAGAGTTGACAAAGGGAGAGATATACGGTGAGAGGAAACAACGACAGGATATGATTCCCTTCCATGTGCCTGCTCCTCCTATAACCGCGTGGATTCACACGAGAGGAGGATGGGTGTGTTTATGAAGACCATGTAGCATGCTGCACTCCTCAGAGCTGTGACAAAACGAACCCCTGAGACTCATCACAGCTGCAGTAGACAAGTGCTAGACACACAGACACACAGTCTCGCCCGCCCGCCCACCCGCCCGCACACACACACACACACACTCCCCCTCTCTCTGTGCAGTCTCCAAACACAGCAGCAGCATAATGTAACAGCCAAGCAGTTATCATAAAAAGCAATAGTTGCTCAGGGATTATGGGCTCTTAATGATCACAGTGCCAATTAATGCTATATATTTTCTCTGGCTCATTGTCATGCATGCTGGCAGAGGTGGAGATGACACACTGCCTAAGGGGGGGAGGGAGAGAGAGAGAGAGAGAGAGAGAGAGAGAGAGAGAGAGAGAGAGAGAGAGAGAGAGAGAGAGAGAGGGAGGGGGGGAGGGTGGACGTAGACAGACACAGGGAAGAGAAAGCAGAGAGGGAAGCAGAAGGAGAGAGAAAGAGAGCGGGAGAGAGAGAGCAAGAGAGAAAGAGAGAGAAAGAGAGAGCAAGAGAGAGAAAGAGAGAGCAAGAGAGAGAGAAAGAGAGAGCAAGAGGGAGAGAAAAAGCAGGTTGCTGGTAGAGAGACAGCCCTGTCCTTGAGAGTATTTGAACTGAATGCTGAAGAAGGACAGTCTGGTAGGCGGCTGGCTGGCTCACACTCGCTGTCTGTCTTTCTGTGTGACTATGTGACTATGTGACTGTGTGACTGTGTGACTGTGTGACTGTGTGACTGTGTGTGTGCCAGAGGAAAAGGCAATGCCAGAATAGCTTCTCAATATTAGGATACTACTGCCAATTCACAATGTATAACAGACCAAATTGGTGTGTGTATGTATGTGTGTGTGTATGTGTGTGTGTGTGTGTGTGTGTGTGTAGACATGCACAAAACGGTCTATATCCATGTATGAGCAAACTGAGTTGTGGCTCATGCACCCATGCAGCCTCCATACACTCGAAGGGGCTTTCAAACAATCCCTCACATCCATGTCTCAGCGGTATCTCCTGTCCACGATGCGGCAGGGGGATCCGTGCGTGTGTTTAATCCCAAAGCATTAACACTGGGCATGATTACCTCAATGTCAAATGAGGAAAAGTACCTATCAACTCGGCAGCGGTATATAATCATACAGCAATTAAAAACGAGTTAACGCCTCGGCCGCCGTAACTGTCGTCGGCTCGGTCGCAGGAGAAGCCAGATGCAGGTCTGCTCTATCCACTTGACACGCGCTGCACCCTGTTTACGTTGACGGGAGGGAGGCGGCGCGGGGAGGGAAGAGATAATTAGAACGTGGAAGGCGTATAATGCTAGACCAATTTGAATCCTTATGCCTAGAGACGGGGCTAAGTTCGCGGAAATTGATTCATCATAACTGTAGCAATTACTGTAAAAAGGCTTAAATGCTATCATTGTCTAATGGATAGATGAAACAGTGTGACAGGCGTCAAGTCAACGCATGCATTTCATTAGCATACGTAATCTGGGCTTTGGCCTGTTAGGTACATTAGGCAAATCAAATAAGAAGTGTTCTCTGTGTGGGTTAGAACCATGTGGTACCTGAAAGTAGTCCTACACACACCCCACAGCTCCTCCCCCTCCCTCTCGGCGGTGGTTCCCGGCAGTATGTTATGTAGGCTACATTATTCTGGGTGCGCTACAGTAGCTTCCCCTGGAGAGGAAGATTACACTTTCCATCAGCTGAACACTCGAGGATAGCGCTATAAGGCGTCGACTCGTTTTACACCTCTTGGAAAACAAGGAAGAGGGAACTCGGTTTGATACCAGCCTTGAGCACTAAACAATACTACGTAACGAGGGTGAAGTCTCACCTTGACTGCTTCTCATGGGAAATAGTGGCTTTGATTCCCGCCTACGAATGTATACTCGTGAGGATCTAGCATGGTCCTCAAATGCACGCTCCGACATGAAACGTTGACACCCGTGCACACACTTGAGGTGTGCTACAACTTCCAGCACCGCATTCCTAAGTATTTGACCTGGGGATTAATGCACTTGGAAACAGGATGAAGACAGCTGGTCTCAGCGCTCCTAAACAGTTCCATTTCATCCAAACGCCTTGTGAGCTGAGTAAAGAGACACAAGGGCACAGCAGTTTCCTCGTTCCACCAGTGTTCATCAGTGTCCCTGCGCCAGAGTCATTACTCACGCTCACCCGCTCAACGCCGGCCCGCTCCCGCAAACCCCCAGATGTATGCAAATCCAGGCTCCACTCCTCGCCGGGATCCTTGTGGCATTGTCATAGGACGTCGCAAAAGTAGAAGGCCAACTCTTTTAGTTTTGTCAGGGTATCATTTATCGTTTGACAAACAACCACCCTGAAGAGACGTTTTTTTTGTTGTTCTTCTTCTTCCCAGTGGACTCGAGAACATCCAATTTCGGAAAACAATAATGGCAATAACGGTGCATTAAAGTGGGGTGGCAGGCAGACATGTTGGTGTGCATGAGCTCCAGGGGAGGTTGACTTGCACAGAGGAGCTGAAGAATTTTAAGTAGACATTTAAGCAGCCCTTCCTGGCAAACGTACACTCAGAGCAATAATGCTAATGGGCTCCACAACTCCCTCAGCTCCTCCAGAGAACCGCAACAGTGTGTCTTCCCTGTCCGGTGTCAACACGCAAACACACACAACACACACACACACAAACACAGAGAAAGACATGGGGGGGGGGGGGGGGGTTGGAACATGTCTCTAAGGCCTCATTTCCCTGACCCATTTATCATGAGAGGAAACACAGAGGAATCCAACACAGGAAAAGCCTTCAGTGCAGGTTAATTCCCGCCATGCACCCGAGAGGGAACTGAGGATATGCAGAAAAGCCTCCCAAGTCGAAATGATCAGCCAGGAAAAGGAAGCTAAACACACACGCTGTAAGCCATTAAACACAGTACTCGGTGCCTGTCAGGCCTAATTCATAATCGCTACATAATAGCCTACATTGCACATGTTTGCTATCCATAATACGTGATGAGCCATTGTGCTTCGCCCCCCCCCCCCGCCCCCCGATTACAGCGGAGGGGTGGTGTGTTGTCTCACGGGCCCCGGGGGGAAAGCGAGAGAGGGCCGACAGGCGTGATGGAGACGACAACATCGTGTAGCACATCTGAAAGTCTAATCAGAGCGCTCGGCGGGGTAGAGAGGAGGCGCCCGCTGGGCTGCCTGGGCCCACTGTGACCCGCCAGTAGAATCACACAGCGCCACAAACTTGACTCACCGCCGGCCGAACAACACGCCTAGCAGAGTGAGCGAAAATGGAGATTGAGAAATGCTCTGGGTTTAGCTGAAACGGATACAGCAATTACCCGGCAGGCACGGGGAGACGCTGGCTACCCAACTACTACATTCTCCTGGTCTCCCTCCACGACCCTGCCTCTAGGCCTGTGTTTGGTGATGTTCAAGACAGATAAGTCAGTATAAATTACACGCCAAAAATCGAAACAATGCAGATACTTTTTTTTTTTCTCCGTAGGACAGTATTCCTATATGTGGACCGGATTCATTGCATATTTCCGTATTTGGTTGGACATCATAGAGCAGAGCGAGGAGATTTCCATTTTAACTAAACCTGCTTCCCTTTAACCAACGATGGTGTGCAGGCAATGAAGTCATACATACGTTTGCTGCCTGTCCCTTTGAGAAGATGCCTCCTCCCCCCTCCCCCCTACACCCCCCCCCCCCTCCCTACCCCCCGGTCAATAAAGTGCTACTCTGTCTCTTTCATTCTCCTCTATGAGAATCCCTGTGGAGCACTTCCACAGGGCACACAATGTCATGTGCCACCACAGGGAACTCACTCCCCCCTCCCCCCAAACCCCCCCCTCCTCCTCCTCGTTTTCTCTCTGCTTTCAAACAGACCACAGGGCCACCGCGGCCTCCGTTCACCACGCTGGTGAGACACACCAACTCGCAAACAGCTGAGCATGTGGCTGCTAAAGAACAGACCACAAGAGGAGGGCTGTCTCTTAATGGAACAAGACAAGTTTGCCCTCACGGGTCCGGCCGATATAGGCATCTATTTTTACGACAACGTCTCCCCGCCCAGCACACCTTGATGCCCCAGGCGGTAAAGAGTTCAATTACTTTGCTAAATCCAATCACTATTAGGGAGGATGGAATAATTCAGACCTCAAGGGTCTGCTTCCCCTCTGCTTTACAACAATCCTTTCAATTAAGAGCAGCTTAGCACCTGGGGGCAGGGGGACGGGTGATTTAATTAACCCTGTCCTATTACTGTCAGCCTGGCTCTGTTGTTCCAGGACTACTCGGAGCCACCGCGCTACAATGCGAGGACGGCACGAGCGTCATCGTCAGACGCTGCATCGGTAATGACCGGTTGCAGAGAACGGCGCGCCTTCATTTTGCACCGTTGATGTGGTGCGTGTCTGGAAGCCCCTCCTTCCAAGGTCTGAGGATGGCCTATATCCAAGTGAACGGCAGTGCGACGATAGGAGAGGTTCATCCCTAGTCACAGACCTCCCCTACTCCCCAATTCCTTCTTTCTCCATCAGCTCAAACTTTCGAGGCATGCCCTCCTTCCACTTGGCACGGCGGCCGTGTAAACAGAAAGCTGGAAGAGATGGCTTCATCGACCGCAAACACGTTTCCCCCTCATTAGAGGCACTCAAGTGTCCGACTGATCCCACACTTGATCAGGAGAACAAATGAGATGGATATGTGAGTCCAGCCCGCGCTGGTGGACGCTCCCTAAGAGCCTAATGCTGCTTCAATGATCTCCCGCTAATGACAGGGCCAAACTGGAAGCGAGTCGATAGCGAAAGCATCGGAGCGCACAAATTAATTTGCCTTTCCATTCATTTGGAGGGCAAATCTGTGGGGGTGGGGGTTGGGGAGTGGAGCGTTGAACAAGGGGCTCAGCTCTGCAGACTGATCACCCGAGTACTTGTAAGCTGTGTGAGAAAGACAGTGAAACAACAAGGGCATGTTCCGCTGTGAATCATCGTTTCGAAAAACCTCAAAGCTTTGGGAGTCCAACATGGAGCTGTCATTCACGTGCTGACTAAGACGCTTCACGTTCCAGATGTTGTGACATGTTGTCTTTAGGGAAATATTTAACCGTGTTTTTGTTTTTGTTTTTTTTTTTCAACAGAGGCACGTTCTGTTTGTGTTCAAGAAAGTCGTGTGTCACCGGAAACCGTTGTTGACATCTTAGTGTAAATAGGCCCTGAGGTTTTCCAGAACAAATCATAATTCCATCAACTGAAAAATGTCGAGTCATAAAAGCCAATCCTCTTAAACAGACCCATTCCTCTAGATGTTGTGACAGAAAATACCTTAACATTCATGAAGGAAAGAGCCTTTAACTTGAGCAAAAAGCTTTGATTCCCCCCCCCCCAAAGACCACGAGCTGTTAAAGTGATCCGTTTTTTTCTTCTAATTAGGCACTGACTGAAAGATTCAAATACAGAGAGACTGCATGCATGGGGTTCTGGGAGACGAAGTCTCCGCCTGGATCACTTCATCCATCAGGCCTGTCAGGAATCCCAACAGCAACAGCCGCAGCACATGGAAACAACACATCATTAAACGCGACAGGTACTCGTTCGCGCATAACTCAGCGCGTAAAGTTGGAGCGCTCAACCCGCTACCCCTCCCCATCTCAGCATGTAATTTGCTTACAGCTCCGAAGACAGGCATCGATAACAATTACTGTTGCTTAAAAGGTGCATTTCGGGGAAGGGTTGTGGGGTATGTGGGTCGGCGCACATTTGTTTCCTTTACATCCTAGGGTTAGGGAAAGCTCGTTAACCAAAGCAGTTGGAAGCCCGGGTGTTTGATTTGATCAGATGGATTGAGTTGGATGGAGGAGATACAACGTGGCAACTAATGAGAACGGACCAACACTAGGCTAAACCTGTAAGCTGGCAATCGTAAGCTTGTGGTCAGTGCTTGTGAGCGGTCACCTCAGGTGACTCCTAAGGCGGTGCCACAGGCCAGTCCCCTGCCATGGTCCAACGGGGCCTGGATGTTAGGAGCAGCGCTCGGCAGATGCAGGAAGCGTTTTCCTGTGTTTTGTGCAGACGCTGAGCTGAAGGCTGTGACTCCCTGACCTCATGTTGCGGGATTATACATCTGCTTGTGAGTGCCATTCCTCCAAGGGAGTATTAGCGTTCTTTACCAGGCCAAGGTCCAACAATCGATGCCAAATGCGTTTAACTGACCGGAATGTCTAGTGGTGAATATACAGACGAATAGACCATTAAATAGTCTTGAATCCGTGCTTGTTTTGTTGAAGGAAAGTGGAATGATATGAACACAGACCAGTTCAGTCTAGATGTAGTTGCATGTAAGCACATAGGACAGAACACTAAATGGCACGTTTAATTCTTCTGAATGAAAGTGGAAACACATTTTAGCAGGCTCCAGGAAATCCAAGCTTATTAAAAAAAGAATCGTGATACTGACACTGTTGTTCTCAAAGCTTTTAGACAATCCTCACATGTGCCCCACTTTAAATCACTATCATTAAATCAAGTTAGCAGGCAAATGACCCGTTTGGCCAACGTGTCAGGCAGAGATCTCTGTCCTTCCCTAAAAGCATGCTATTATGCACAGATGAACAGGCCCAACACGCTGGGAGACGCGAGGGCCTAACTCCACACACAGGGCGTCTGTGTGGGTGAACTAATGCGAGGCAGGCGTAGCGGGATTCTTGACATTCCCGCTGCAGTCTATCAGGCTAATTTAATCCCGAGGCCCGCCGGTCCGGTGGTATTGCGGATGGGTCTCGGGGGCTTCCTCTTGACGGTGGCATTAGCCTACATACTGGAGGAGACAGTCTCCACCCCCCCCGCACTCACTCTGCCGAGAGATTCAGAAGAGGCCAGGGCCCGCAGACGACTTAAAGATGCTTCACCTCAATGCAATAAGATCAAAATCAATCCTTTGGCAGAGACCCGCGGTATCTAATTCCGTGGCCGCCGAGCACCGCTGATTGGGTTACACGTGAAAGCGCTCCGCTTGTCAAACAAGCCCCTTCAGGAACCACCGAGCGCAGCCTTCTGATCTCCGTTTATTACAGCCGTGTTGTTCACGGCACCGCATGCAATGTTTCATGCAACAAATGTCATGCATTATACACCAGCCGCACGGACTACAATAGGCAGAAAGTGCTTTTTCAGTCTTGTGAAAATGTTTCGAGAGGCATACAAAATATTTATGATAGTGACAGCGTAGAGAATGTTGTCTGGCAGACTGCAGTCAAACTAACTAGTTCCAACTCCAGCCCCTCTGATTATATTTTACAGATCTGGCTGCCAAGCCCCGATGCATTTCCCTTGCAAAGCAGCTCTCCGCGGAAGAGATGAAAGACCGAGGAATGACAAGAAACACATTCAACATCTCTGGCTTTCAAGCTCTGGCTTTGGTGGATTTGACGTTCACAATGTCAACTCACTACACACGCACACACACACACACACACACACACAGACACGCGAGCGCACACAACATAAAAAGATTAGTTTTCCCTTCGCCGTATCTGTGTGTTTCCGTCTTGCTTAAAGCACACCTCCTGTCAGTTGGTCTCCTGATGTACAACTGGGCCGCATGTCAAGCCAGACAGAGCCGACTCATTCAAGAGGCCTCACTCGGAGGACTCTTCAGATATCAAACACTTCAAATGTCACTCACGTTGGCCCTTGTATTACCCAGGAAGCCTCTCTATTTCCAAAGTAATAGGTGAGTAGAATAGAGCCTATTTGTGAAAACAATTGTACATAGTCTTGACTGCTCATGAGTAGCAGGGGTTCCCTGGAGCATGTATAAGGTCTGGTACTTGTGTTGGTGCTCACGGCCAAAGCATGCGACCCAGCTCTCAACAGCCGTTTTAACAACAGCTATAAAAAGGCATCCAACCCTTGTATTTTAACAGCCATCATTCTCTCAAATGGTTCATTAAATCCCTCAAAAGTATCTGCAAAATTAACATAAGTATTTGGTCAAATTAGGGGATAATAACGTTCAATCTGATTTGCACAACAGACAGATGTTGCCCATTCGTGAGAGAGAATGAGAGAAACTATTCATTGAACACCACTGTGTCTGGGTGCATTTTCTCTTTGTGCGAGGGTAGCACCCCGCTGGTTCGCAATCTTCTTAAGTGGCGATCCAGTAAACACTCACTAAGCTGATCCTGAGCTACCTGCAGAATCCAGCTTTAAACGACAAAAGTTGTTTGCAACGTTATACCCCTCCACCAATGGGAGTTGCTGTATGTCTGAAGAGGCCGTCACACACACTTCCTGTCCTAATCAGCATGCCAATGGTCATGCCTCGACCTCAGCTGACAGAAGCTGGAAGTAGTCCCACTTGAAAGTGTATGTGTGTGTGTGTGTGTGTGCGCGTGCGTGCGGAGAGGAGAGGGAAATCATTATTAAAATAGACTATTGTCTGAACTCCCTAAAATGACTTCAGGGCAACATAATAGCTAATGAACACAAATCAAAATTCTTCTTTCATTACTTTATCATCAGCGTTTCCTGGATGCTATGTAAGGTACTTAGTTATACTACAATAAGGTCAAGGCAATGGGAAGTGATTGCTCTGTGTCCTCTTGTTAATAAACAGGAAGTGACATCCTCCTCTGTCATATCCTCCCGAGCCCGACCCAGCCAGAGGTCAAGTGGTTCTTAGAGAGCCAGGGCAAGTTCATTACGCATCCAACGGAGCGGGAGCAGGGAGTCAAGAAGACCACGTGCTTCTGATAAACGCATGCACGCAGCTTTTAAGGTCACAGTGAAACGTCACATTTCCATATACTTACAAACCAATTACCTGAGGTAAAACCTCGAGGTGGGTGCCTAGCGCAGAGAGCCTGAGTCTTACACCAAATTGAAGTAGAGACCTGAAATGACTGTGTTTGAACGTGAGGAGGCGTTGACCTTGTGAAATAGCTTGACAGCCCGATTACAGGTCTGATCCACACATCACTTGGAATTCCACTGTAAATCTAGTCTGAATTTGATCATGTGTCGTTCGTTGTATGAGACTAGGTGCGTTCGACTTCATGACAGCCGGCTGCAGTCGGCTGCCTTGAATCTGAGAATGCCATTGGCTGCTTCAAGTCAGCCGGGCTGCAGGCGGCTGCAGGCGACGCCGGCGCTGCATGCAGTCGAACCCATCTAATGTCTCACGTAGACAAACAGGCAATTCACTGTGACTGTTTACTTGTCATGCACTGACGGGCCAGTCAAGTAAACACAGACAGTGTGTGTGGATGTTTCTTTCAACAGTGCTTACAGTGTCATTTCCAGATCTCTAAACCTGATCTAGAGTCTGAGTTGCTCTCTCTCACACAGGGATAAGCTGTGGAGGCCGATGACAAAATTAGACTGTTTTCCACCCAACTGTTTTTGTTTCAAGAACACAATAAAAATACAAATAATTGGTAAACAAGAAGCAGCACAAACTTATTTTAAAGGTCACTAGCTTTTTTAAAGTTGCTGAGATATAAAGTCCCTCAAATGCTGTTTGACATTAATTAAGTGTGATAAATCACTGTATCCAAAACAATAATCTTGAAAGTAATATTCCATTTAGCTTGGAGAGAAGCTATTTATAGCAACGTCTTGGCTTCCCACAAGAGATTACAAACATACACTATTATACCTTATTATACACAAAATATTCATCACAAAGTCTCTGCTTGGCTGAAGTTAAAATTACAACAAGGAAAACAAGGTTGTTCAATTATTCATCAGGAGCAGGAGCAGCTTTCTAATCAGGACTCTGGCAGAGCTGGAGCAGAGCTGAGTAGACAGGCCAGGCCCTGCAAGTGTGAGCCACTGCTCCGTCAATCCCCCCTTCCCCTCCCCTCCCTCCCCCCCCCCTTCCCCTCCCTCCCTCCATCCCCCCTCCCGTCTCGTGTCCTGTCCACCCTCCTTTCTCTCCTGCTCCCCCCCTCCCCACCTGCTGTGAGCTGCTGGCCCTGGCTCCTACTCTGGAGGGGGAGGATTACGGAGAGCAATAATATTATGCATTACGCTCCGTCCGCACTGATGCAATCAATGCTCCATTTCACAGTCCTTTTGGGGAGCGAGAGAGAGAGAGAGGGGGGGGGAGAGAGAGAGAGAGAGAGTAAGAGAGAGAGAGAGAGAGAAGCGAGGCAGCGAGGCGGGCAGGCAGCATGGGGCTCCTCTCTGGCATCTGTCTCCAGCGTGGAGCTGAAGCCTGAGCCCTGTGGGAGCAGGGGGATGACTACCCGGACACTGAGGAGCTGTTGACAAGCAGGAGCCCCCCTCCCCCCTCCTACACCACCCCCCCCCCCTCTCTACTCCTCCCTCCTCCTCCTCTACTCCCACTGCTGCTGTAATAAGGCCATTTATGCAGCACTCAGTGCGGGCCCAGCCCAGCGCCACAGAGAGGGAGCTGAGAGGCACCAAGGCTGTCTCACAGCATTTTCATTTTACAGTCCTTCAGAGATGGAACCCGGTGCAGTGTGTACGTCAATGCACCGCGCTCGCACAGTGCACTCCCGTGAAACCTCACAGAAGACGTGGGCCCCCATAAATCACTCTCACTGCACATGGCCGTGCCCCAGCACCCTTATCTAATGTCAATTTCCCGGGGGGGGGGGGGGGGGGGGGGGGCGAGGGGGGGTATGGAACACAACACCTTCCGTTCAAGGATGATCTTAGATGGCCGGGGCCACCGGGGCATTTCCGGCAAAGTTGAGAGATTTACATTCATCTCTGTAATAGACCTGCATCGCGACCCTGTCTACATGTAGCGGATGTCTGGGAAAGGGAATAACTGCCTGGCTTGATCATGCTGCTGGAGGTTCTCTGCTACAATGGGGATCAGCGCTAAATGTTCCTACGTGCGTCCATGCTGAGTTACGATACACCACCGGCTGTGGAACTGGGTGTAAGCTTTCTCGTGGATGACCCTTAAGTCCTTTGTTGCTGTCGACTGTAGGCACATACAGGTGTCGGCGCATCAACACGTTTCCTGCTCGGTAAGCTACGACGGCAGCTTGTAGCGCTTATCATTTCATCTCATGCCAGGAATATCTTAACATACCGATGGAACAGTGGCAACCGCACTGGATCTCGAGTTCTGCAAATAACACACCTTGAAACTAAAGCGAAAAGAAGCGCGTGACTTTGACCTTTCGTGTTACTCACCGTTAAATGGTCAAAATGTTTATCAATTTAGTTTTTTTGTACACATTTAGGGGTTAAAGACAACAAAGTGGAAAATTGCTGAGGAGAGAAGGCGTGCACTACCAACGAGAGAGATGGGAAGGGGGTGAAGATCAAAAAGTAAGTACACTGTCCTTAATTAGCTTACACCTGCCCTTCGTGTCGATGGGCCTTGATTACGGCGGTAAGACGAGGTAACTTGAGCCCAGCCTGGGACTGAGGGGCCCGGGGAGGACAGCACTGTGGGCGGGGCAGTGACGGCAGTAGCTGGGTTCCTGCTAAGGGATAGCCGGACGCCGTGTAAACCAGCCCCTGCCACAGTGAAACTCAATAACAGCCCTCTTAGAAGGGCCGTCTGAAATGCACCTCACACACCTCTCGATGAAGGGGATCAATATAACAAGACGGATGACTACTTACCTGCTCAGCCTCCAAAGCGGAGGACGAGGCAGACGGCCTCATGAGGAAGGATGGACGAGGCAGACGGCCTCATGAGGAAGGATGGACGAGGCAGACGGCCTCATGAGGAAGGATGGACGAGGCAGACGGCCTCATAAGGAAGGATGCCATGGAGGGCAGATCAATGGAAACGTAAGAACAGTTCATGTAAGACCAGCTTCAGATGGATTGGTAACACTTTCACAATGTTTCAAGGGGGCATTAATTGAGCATGAATAAACATGAAGTACTTGATGTATGAATTCATTATTTGATGTTCATTCACCCATTATTTCATGTTTGTTAAATTACCCTTGATGTTAAGTATATTGCCAATACTTTTTCTGAGTACTGCTCAAGTATTCCATTATAACATGGTAACTTAAAGACTTAACATTAAGGATACATTCATGAACATTAATAAATGCATGACTTAACATCAATTACTAAATGAACATCAGTTCATTAACACCCTGTGCTATAAATTATTTCATGTTAATCCGTGCAATTTTACATTTCATATGCAACACTTTACAATGAGTGTACATGAATTAACATGAATTAAACCGATCAAGTTGTTTAACTAAACTGCTTTTGCAGCCATTTGGGATTCAAACGATGCTGTGCAGACAGTGGGAAACTAAGCCGCCTCCTATTCCTCAGGTCGAGGCAGCAGTTATGAGGGCCTAATACATCATATCATGAAGTCTGCAAGCTGACTGATAATGGCTGTGAGAATGGCCCACAGGCCTCCTCAACTCCTGCTTGTACAGAGAAGCTGATACCCACTATTAAATATAAAAACAAAATCCCAGCTAATGCCAAGCCAGCTCTGGGCTGTGTGCAAGTGTGTGACACAAGAAGGCCTCTGGTGGAAACCAATAAGACGAGGTGGGAGACATTCAAAAATCTTTCGTTTGTCTTGGAAATCGACTCGCCTAGTGCGCGCCACAGTAAGAACATACACAGTGTATGTCGAAGCGTCTGTTTCAGAATGCGAGGACGAGGTGAGCGATTCAGTAGACTTCGGAGTCAGAGGGTTAAGCCTTCTTAAGTCTGCTTTCTTTGTCTACCTGGCTGCCTGTCGGTCTTTCTGTCTCACTGTCTGCTTGCCTTGTCACAAAGACGGACAGGGCAAGTGTGGTCAAGCGGGCTCTATAGAGCGGGGAGGGAACTCTAGGCTGGGAGAGAAAGAGAGTTAAGAGAGCAGTGATAGAGAAGGACGAGGAGAGAGAGAGACAGAGAGAGAGAGAGAGAGAGACAGAGAGAGAGAGAGAGAGAGAGAGAGAGAGAGAGAGAGAGAGAGAGAGAGAGAGACAGAGAGAGAGAGAGAGAGAGAGAGACAGAGACAGAGACAGAGAGAGAGAGAGAGAGAGAGAGAGAGAGAGAGAGAGAGAGAGAGAGAGAGAGAGAGGGGGGGGGGGAGAAAGGGAGAAAGGAAGTGGACAGATAGGAAAGGTTAGCTATGTCTATACTCAGTGAGTGTCAGTTAATCCTGTGTGTTTGCGGTGAATGAGTAGTATGCATGTGTGTGTGTGCGTGTGTATGTAGAATAAGCGAATAGTGTGAAGGTTTTTCTTAAGAGGCTGTAGTGATGGGAGTTGCAGACAATCAGCAGGCAAACACCTGCATTGTACCAAGACATCAGAAATCACTTAAGATCCGGCTTTCACACAAAAATGCTTCATAAGCAGGAGGGCTAAACAATCACCAGAAACACATGGAGGAAATAAAAGGCACGCCACTTACCCCAATAGCCGTCAAAGAAGCCGTTTTGGTGCCTGTGGACCACTGAGGCTAGGGAATGCAGATTCACATCTCTTCCGTTTTTGTGCAGAATAACACTACAAAACAAGTCTTTGGTTGTTTTGACATCCAAACAAACTCCCCAGGCAAGCACTTATCCAGATCTTTGTGTGAAATGTGCTCATTGAGCTTCAATGCTGTTGCTATCCTGAACTCCTTTTTTTCTGACTGAAGGCATGGGAGCCAAAACGCCCATATTGAGAACAATTTAGGCTAGCGAATTCAGGCACAATCTGGCTGACAATCTTTTGGACTGAAGTCGTCCCCATACACACTCAGACACTCACACACACTCACACAAAAACACACACAATAACGAGCTCTATACTGTACGTGACAAACAAACACACCTCTTCCAACGTGATCCACCCCACTCGGCCCAATTTCGTCACAAAGAACAACAACATATGTCTATAAGCTTCAATTCAATTACTGCACAAACCATCTTGCGAGCCAATCTCATCCCATTAGAAACACCACACTCTCATTAAGCGCCAACTCCAAGACCCACTAGGGTTCCAAAATGTACCTAATGCATAATTTACTCTGGCTCTGTACTTTGTGGATGCCTCTTAAAGTGATGAAATAAACAGCAACGATCCAACAAGCAGGAAAACACGCATGGTGAATGACAGGCTTAAAACATGAATCACATACACACAAAGATAGAGACATATAGACACTGACAGACGTGTTTGAGCCGTATTCTAGCCCTGCTATACCAGCAAACCTTGTTTCGGAATTCCCTGGAAGAACATTTGTCACTTGAAGTGCTGCTGTCGTCTTTACTTTCCCCTATTCTCCCCCTGCTTTCATCTTGGATGTTCTGTGCATGTCAACACGAGCAATGGAATCACAGCCGTGATGTGGGGTTCACCTCGTGTTTGTGCAAGCATGTTTTCCATAAATGGGAAAACCGAGCAGGGGGGCTTCATCTGTTCACTCTGTGAACAGAGTTATTCAGTGCAAGCCAGATGCCAGTGCATCGTCATGCCGCTTACATCGACACTACCCTCAAATCCAGTGTTGTTTTACGAGTATATGACATGCCCATCCCGCTCCATATGGACCAGACCAATCCCCACACCCCAGGCACCCACCTGACCGATGGAGGGACAAGTAACCAAAGTCACCAGCACAGGAAGGTGTATATGAGGTGTGGGGAGTCAGCCGGCTGAGCGGTTAGGAAATCGGACTATTAATCTGAAGGTTGCCAGTTCGATTCCCGGCCGTGCCCAATGACGTTGTGTCCTTGGGCAAGGCACTTCGCCCTACTTGCCTTGGGGGAATGTCTCTGTACTTACTGTAAGTCGCTATTGATAAGAGCGTCTGCTAAATGACTAAATGTAAATGTATATGGCTACTGGCGTATAGTGAATGGTCATCTTTACTGTCAGACAGGTTGTTAAACAACATCTGATGGGCTCTCTCTTTTCCGTGTACTCGGCTCCACCGCTGCAGCCCTGAGACACAGCCAGGGAACTTTTAATTAGGATTTCAACACCGTTTGACCTGGAAAAGACAGATATATAATTGCTTGTGGGGAGAGGCGCAGGCTGTGCCATCATACAGAGACTTGACATCAATGGACCGAGATCAGCATGGTGCGGGCTAGGCAGAGGGGAAGACAGAGAGAGGCTGAGCCAGGCTCGACCAATCAAATGTTAACCTTCACAGACATATTTGATATGGCAAAATTCAGATAAGGATGCAATGGTAGACGCAGGTAAAAACAAGGCTCTTTAACAAAACTGAGTTCCAATATGGCTTGGAGTTCCAGTGAACTCAATGATACAGTGAGTACTCAGGGCGAATACTCAGGGCGTGGAAGAGGAGAGCAAATTATCCAAAATGCAGGTGGGGGTGCCCAATAGGGCCCTGTCCATAAGCCCCAAAGCATCATGGGTAAGCCTATTTACGACACACACACATATCCAGTAGGCATACAGATCCACACACCCGCAGACAAGTGTGTCCCATGCAAGCTACCATTGGTATGCACTGTGCAGCCAGCCAGCAAAAAGGTCCTCTGTCGAGCCCACCGAAAAAACAACTTGATCAAATGCATCATCATGTGGGCAATTACACACAAAACACGTTTTTTCCCCCAACTGAATCTGAAGAGGGCTGTACCACTGTGATGGGAATTTCAAATTACACTGAGCAAACATTTGTCTTTTCAAACACATCTTTTTACCAGTCCCTTCATACAACAGATAATGAAAAAAGTCCTGGGCTCTACGAGACGATAGCACCCAGACCTATGAAATCCAGTATTATAAACAAACTTGGACAAGCCAATTATATGGGCATAAAATGTAAATGGTCTGTATGCTAATACCCCAGTGAAGATGTGCCACAATATAACTTTCCCCCAGCTGAGGACTGCATTAACCAGCGTCTAGGAGACTTACATTTCTCAAGCTGCTGCAGAACCATTAATTCAATGCTCTTATCCGCCTCTCTGGCTGTGAAATTAGTTACACATTCTCCCGCCGAAAAACATGCTTGTTTGTCTTTTGAGTTTCGCCTCGGCTAGCGTGTAGCGACAGCAGCTCTGGAGAAGGTTTAAGTACACTGACTCTTACTATTTTAGAGAGGGATTTCATGTGCAGTATCCTTCCAGACGTTTGGTAAACACTGTGAACAAACAGATTTGACAGCATCAGCCTCGAAAAGAATCAATAACTGTTGAGTGGATGAAAGGATTTCCACCTGCATTGTTACCAGTCGCCTGCTGCAAGTAATCTTGCATACAAATCCCAGGAAGATAAAGGCACTTTATAACCCATGACCTTTGCTTGAAATTAACAGTATTTTCTGCGTTGGATATAAAATTCCACATGTGCGTGATCATTAACTATTGAGTATATGAAAACACGCACCAGACACTTCTCTGATTCTCAAAAACATTTTGAATAGCCTTGGGACATATCAGGGCACTCATTCCGTCTCTCCACCAATCACACAGACCCCATTTATCCTGACCAATGAAACGGTTATACGTTTCAAAAGAAGCTGTGCTGAGAACATTTGTATCGTCCTAAACGTTTTTGGCATCGAGGATTAAAAGCTATGGAGGCAGCAGTGTGTGACCGTGAACAGATGCCGGGTGGTTTGTGTAAACCTATTTTAATATGAGATCTACAGGGGTCTCCCCACTGCCCCATGAACAAGCTCCTTCCCAGCATATTAAATCAGGAGAGCAAACATTTACTGTGGTTAACAACTGTTTTCCTGCTGCATGCTGCAAATGAGCCTAGATGGTGTTTAGTATGGAAGTGACTTTTTACACAGGCATGGACACTTGACCCATCTTTCATGCGTTTGGAATCCTGCACCTTGGTGTTCATCATACATGACTTCCCATGAGGATAAACATGCTTGCATGCCACGACAATAAGCAGGCATACAGTTACATAAATGCAAGAAATTACTGTAATTTGTACTGACTCACCGTGTGTATTACAATTGCATTTAGTCATTTAGCAACTTACAGTAAGTACAGGGACATTCTCCCCGAGGCAAGTAGGGTGAAGTGCCTTGCCCAAGGACATAAATTTGACACAGACAGGAATCGAACCGGCGACCTTCTGATTAATAGCCCGAATCCCTTACCGCTCAGCCATCTGACTCCTCGGTATTAGTTTCAAACACGGAAGATATATTTGACCAAATGATGAAAGAAGATTAAAGATGCAAAGCCCTTCATGAACCACAACAGGGTATCTACATGGGAAGTGCACTAGACAGCTATGTCAACTGGTATGGGGAGATCAATGAGGATTTGAGCGAGGCCAAGGGAATGGGGACCAGTCCATTGCCTCAGTTCATGTTACATTGATCTGAGAAGCCCCCTTCTGGTTCCCCCTTCTCCTCCTCCACTTTCTCCTCTTGTTGAGTGGCTGTTCACTTACTAGACACAGCATGCATTTAAAACCTGTTATTTATTCAATTTTTCATGATTTCAAGTTTGATTGTTTTGCAAACATATATTGCGTACTGGGGAGTTAAAAATCAGAAAAGCAGGATTATCTGGATGTGGCCTTAAACACATCCAGTAATGACAGAACATCATATTTGATGTGTCAGTCACTCAGCTGCCAGGCTCCATTAACACACATCATACATCATTCGCTGACAGGTTCAGAACGCAGCTAAATGAAAATCTGGCATTACTGCCAAGAGGTTGAAATATAGGGTAGTGGAAGGTGGGAAATTAATAGAGGGCCTGAAAAAAAGTGGTATTTTGTTATGAGAGGAAAATATCTTGCAGCATGCCCCTGAGTACCACGGGGGTGTGATTAAAGAATCGTTCGAGTTTTCTCTTTCAACCTAGCAGATGTGCTCAGTAGTACACTGAGGGATGACGAGATGCAAGCTTTGTCTGCGTTTTAAGCCTTATGAACTGCTTTGAGTAGTTTGGTGTTATTCTTCACAGTGAAGAGCTACCGGTTTCTTCTCTCTCTCTCTCACTCTCTATCCCCATCTCTATCTTTCTGTATATTTCTCTGTGCTCGCTCTCTCTCTCTCTCTCTCCATTTTCTGTGCTCTCTGTGCTCTCTCATTCTAAAGTCAGTTTCTGATGGAGGCTATCCACATAGATTAATACATGAAAGCCTGTCAAAGAGCATCTGTTTACACTGCCTACCCTTACACTCTGTTTACATAACAAGTGCTTTTGTTACAGTGTACAGAGTAATAAGCAATGTTACAACATGAATCACATATGTTTAATATGCAATAACATGTTGGCAGAGCCTGTAATTATACACTTTAATTACATGTGTTGTCAAGTATCACCCTGAGTACTAATCAGGTGGCTCATTCACATGGTTGTTCTATTGACAGTGTGTAATTCAAGACTGTTCTAATTATGTTACTGAAAATTGTTCAGGCGGGTCAGATGGCTGAGCGGTTATGGAGTCAGGCTATTAATCAGAAGGTTGCCGGTTCGATTACTGGCCATGCCAAATGACGTTGTGTCCTTGGGCAAGTCACTTCACCCTACTTGCCTCGGGGGAATGTCCCTGTACTTACTGTAAGTCGCTCTGGATGATAGTGTCTGCTAAATGACTAAATGTAAATGTTCCACTGCCTATTATTCTGTAACCAACATTTGTAGTAACAATTTAACAAAAACACTCATGTAAAGTTTAAGTGAGTAGCAAGTTACCCTTACACTCCACATGTTTTTATCACATTCATTTTTGATCTAATTAGTCAGCGTGTTGCCTTGAACCCTACAGCAGTTGGCAGAAATCAAGCCAGTCATTCATTTTCATTAAATTCTATTAGTCTTTTGTGGACAATTATAATTTCCTACTAGATCCCAGACAGCTTAGCAATAAATATTTTGCAGCTGAGTAACCTTGAGTTTATTACAAAATGTCAGTCATCCTGAACCATGTCATCCAAAATAGGCTATACTGATATGATTAGGCATAAGTGAGAAATCCCTCACTATAAGTGACAGCATGACACAATATTTATTGACGACAGCCGTTTAGTGCCTTATGATAAGGTACTGGTGTAAATGTTCTGTCAGGCTTTGATAGGAGAATAACCGATTTGACTCAACCTGCCATAGAACTAGAGCACAGCTCCACAGCAGGAGGTGAAAGCAGGTCCTTTCAGAATTATTGCACTCTTGCTGGTAGAGACCATAGTGTAGTGTAGTTAGTATGGTAACTATTAATTTAACCAATGGAAATTGGTTCCTCTTTAGCGAAGTCTTCATTGTTTGAGCACTATGAAATCCACCAAGTGATAGATTTCTGAGGGTAGTACAACCTTTTGGCCTTGACCAAATGAAGCTTAGTGCGGATATGAAAAAGCCTACGACACAACGAACATGTGATATTGAATTGAAGTAGGTACAAAGGTGACAATTGCAGTTATTGTATTGCTGTGCGATCACAGCTTTAAAAGAAATGTGGTACAATCATTTGGTAATTTTGCTCAAAATGCTTTAACACAGAAAACCCAGAGCCTCTCGCATCACTCAATAGGCAGGCTTAATGGAAAGCCTACCTCTGAGAGTTCACTTGTAAAGGCCAGCTGCAGCAGGGGCATGCGGAGCGTCTGGATTTCTATGCACTGAATGAAAACACCTTGCTGAATTTCAAGAGAGCTACTCTGCAAAACTGACAAGCAATTCACTGGCACGCGGAAACCAAAAAAAGGGTTTGTCGGTGTGGAGAAAACACATTGCTTTTGGTGATACTGTACAGGCCACACTGAGAGACAACATAAATGGGGAGTGGCAGAAGGAAAACAGGAAACTGTTTCAGCTCAGAATGTTAGGTGGAGGATACCACTGACTAAGACTGTAACATCATGCCAGTGTAATATAAGATAATGTATTCTTTTAGCAGACACTTTCATTCAAAGCGTAAAGGTTTTGAACCTGCAATCTCTTGCCCTGCAGTAAGGCATGTAAAAGTAGTACATGTATGCTTTCATCCATGATTTGGTAAGCTAAAATCCAAAATAAAGACCAATGTTAACTAACAAATCAGGGGAACACTCCCAAGAAGATATTGGTTGTATTCCTGTAGTTCCACTAGTGCCATGCTAGGGACTTAGAACCTTATAGAGCTTCTGGACGCCATCCATCCAACTGTAAGCCCTTGTCTGGCACATTCTTGTACAAACAAATCCTGAGCGGTGCACAACAACACGCGCTCTGTGATGGAGATAGAGATCTCTGGCTGAACAAACTCGTTTAAAGCCACATCTGTTGATATCCAGCTTCCACAACAACAAAATATGCACACAGGAGCCAGGGTATTGGGCAGTCCACCCAGCCAGGCAGTAGCCTGGGCTGGAGACAATAACAAGCACATCCTAACATAGCGTTAAGATGGATTTAGGGCCTTTCCAACCGAGATAGCAAAACACAGATTAAACGCTGAAAACACACATCCAAGCACATCTCAAGAGAGGGCCGTGTAGCAGCAGACTGAGGGGTAGCACTTACCTCCAACGCCTCGAGTGTCGTGAAGCCGGCGATGGAAAAGCCATCGATGATGTCCTCCTCGGAGGAATTGGACTCCTTCCTCTTCCTCCTCGGGGGCCTGGGACGAGAGGAAGGGGGCTCCCTGGCCCCTTCTCGCTCCGAGTCCGAGGAGAAACGGAACACAGAGCCCCTCGCGTGGTTGTTCCTTATCCCATTCGATATCCGCTCCCGATCCCTCTTTGACCTCGACTTCCTTTTTTTGCGGAGCCCATTGGACCGAGGGCCATCCATTGCCTCTGAGGGAAAGCCCACCTAAGCACTTTCTCTAACTGAAGAGAACCAAGCCCGTTTAAGAGCAACAGTTCCAGGTACAGCTTAACTCCCCACCAATAAAGGCCTCCTACACAGGTGTGCCGCAGTTTCCAACAAGCAGTAAATTCGGATGTGAGCGTGTGAAATCCAATCGAAAGCGAGGTGTCATGTAATATCCAAAGGGCACTAGCTCATTGAGAGAATGCAGAGTTGCTTTTAGCGTGCTAGGTTCCGAACCCAAAATTCCCAAAAGGTGGTCCGTGAAATCTGCTAGCACAAGAGTGAAACAAGACGCCGGAAGCCAAAAAACATGGTCGACTCCAAGAGCCGGGAAAAAAGAGGTTCAAGTTGAACAAAAGGTCTGGTCACTGGCCATGTCCTGCCATGGTGAGCCGACTGCAGCATGCCACATCCTCCTCGTCGAGGGCCCCTCTCTCCTTACAGACAGCCGGGGCAGCTCTCTCTCCTGGAAGTCAAAGAGAAAGAGAGCACACATTTGCAACATGTTCACAGCGGCAGGCCTGGCTGTAGAATGCATGAGGTCAATGAGCCCTTTTCAAAAAGTTAGGGATATCATACAGGGCGAATGCAAGATGAGTCTGTGACCACAGACTCATCTGCAGACCAGATTGTGCTTTTTTTAAATGGGTAATCATTATGCCCTTTGGCTGAGATCATTATGTGCTTTAAGTGCTCCTCAGTTGGTGTCTAGAGCTGTTTCTGTTCATTTCACCCCTACCAAATCTTTCAACAAAATAAGTACTTCCGACCAGTTATCAGCTGCTGACTGTGTATGGCATAGACATTGCAACACTGTTCCTTACAGAACCACTGCACAGAAAGGTGTCACTTTCATTTGTCTTTTCATCTCCACCCTGTAAGTGTTTAAAGCTTTCATTCCTGGAAATGGAATCGCCAGCATACAGTGCATTAAGAGCAATGCAGCCCACCAAGACAGGAGAGCGTGTCATAATGCGTTTCATTTACCACACGCGGTTCACCCTTTCACGACCCAGTATCAACAAGTTGCTCCACAGCAAACTCCACAAGTCACCTCTTCTACCCAGAGAACCCTTTCACTCCGTCTTAATCTCATGCGAGTCATCCCATGACGTCTCGCCCTTGCGGGTCCTACGAGGAGACCCGTCCCATCCACCGCTCTGTCCAACACCTGAGACATGTCCAGACGCATCCCGCGGGAACAAACTTGAACACGTGGTCCCCTCGGCCTGACGACGCAGGCCGTGACCTCTACGCTACACGCTGTCGTCACTCTGTATTACCACGGTGACAGGTTCATCTTCCTGACAGGTCCGTGACACCTCCACGTCACATGGCGTCACAATCCCAACACACTGAAGCACACACCGTTCTTTTCATTCCCGGCATTAGTGCTGAAAACCCTCCAGTGGCTGCTGAAGTCTGCATGACATCATCTATGAGGGAATGTAGCAAAACTATACAGACACGCACAAAAACAGTGCCCCAGCCCCGTCCAAGCCGTCCCTATGTCATCATTCTCCTCCCCGTACCTAGCAATGTTCCACAGACAGTGGAAACACACCTTTTCCCAGCACCACCCAGCACACCTCGATCATCAGTCATTGCCAACCATCATCTCCAACTTTACACAATGTCATGGTCCAAGCATGGCTCAGCAAGGTGGATGGGGTTGAACAAAAATGAACAAGTCATAAAAACCTAGAGCCAGAAAGCCTGCATGTGTCAAATGTTGCATATCAGCACATTACAATGGCTTTGAACACATGCATAATAAGAGGGGAATACAATCTCTTCAAAATCCCAAGCTCGTCTATGCCACAACCATTCCAAAATCATCCCTGTCTATGCTGCAGTTTTGGTCTTGTTCAGCCTTGAAGCCAAATCCAGCTTTCCTATAACGGTCCTAAGCTGCTGTTTCCCAGTACCTATCCCTTTTAACCTGATGCCCCGTGCCACCACTGCTCTAATGACATAGGATAATGTACAGCTGTAGTAAATCGTTCCAAAGCAATTTTCGCCCCTCCAATTTCTCGTTCCCTGCTAACATAACACTCTCTAGCTGTCTTCGTTCAGTCCTTTTTGTCTGCCTCTCTGTCAGTAAATCTCGCGCTCCGTGGCCAGTCCAGCCCACAACAGCGACTGGCACTGCCTGCTGCTCCAGCTCCGCTTTATTTTCACTAACACACAAAGCGAACCTTTTTTCCTCCAAGACACGTCATGCAAAACCAAGAAATGCAAACCCTGGCAAGTGAGGACCGTCCAGGCAAGTCGCAGGCATACGGATACGAATGGTCAATGAAAGATAAAACAAAAGGAAAAAAATTAGCAAACAAATAAATCCCGCAAGGAAGCAAAGGGGCTCTCCTCTCCCAGTCCGTGCTTCAGGATCCCGGAGAAGGCACCGGGCGCAGTGATATGGCGATGCCGCAGTGCCGCTTTACAGTGCATGCGCTTCCCCGGCGCAAGTAGTGCTGTCTGTGGAATTGTGTCCAGGCTGTTATGGCAGGTGGTACTTCTCCCCATGTAATCCATCGGCGATGTCACATTTTCAGACACAAGTGCAGACATACGCCTCTAACTTAACAATTACCGTTGTAATTCTTTGTTATTTACTAAGGTACAAAAACTGAATTATTGACAGCAGCTCAATATTTAGCCTACACTGTTTATTTCATACATTTCATTGTCATTTAAGTACATTTTGCAAACAAAATAAGTATTCCGACAAGAGTCAAGAAGTATTTGTTTGTATGGCAAAATCCATAGAACCAATCGAAGCTTCAGAATGAGCCCCACAATCCACATACCTCAGAGCAAGTGACACCATTTATACAACAGCCTATGCATATGCAGTAGGTTCCTCAGCAGGTGAACTCAGAAGGTTAGAACTGGGAATGACACCATGGCAGGCAGTATTATCGACACATCCATCCTCTCTGTACCAGGTATCAGATTATGGGCTGGGTTATGTAACAAGAATAGGCTTTCGCTGTGGGAAGACCTGGGGGACATCTAAGGTAATCTCTCCTGTCAACACAACTGTGAAACTGACGCAGGAGGCTATGGCAGGAAACATTTGATAAATGTTTACATGTTTTACACATAAATGTTCATTCCACCAGGAAGGAATGCCTGAACATCTTAATAAATTTGATGGTAGTGGGAAAAGTTATATCTGATATCCCCATTATAGTCTCAACCTTTCCAGAATGCTGAAAGAAACAAAATCCCTGTTGGGCTAAGCACAATGGAAATTACACATGTAGCCTGCATCATGTAGATTAATGGCTATTCAGTATCACATTAATAGACTCATGGGGTGTATTTATTGCATTCTCCTTTGGTAAAGACATCCATCTGAAAATACATGAACAAGCCAAGAGTTAACGTTCCACCTCAGGATACACAATGTTACTCGGTGATTGATTCTCTGATGTTTCACGCTTGGTCTAACCAATAACTGCAGTCCACGAACAGTGAGTCTCCTGAGTTGCAGATTCATTATGGCCAGAGTAATGCATTCAATTGATATTCTATTGCCTGGAGAGGGAACATGATTATGCAAGGTTGTAGTTTCAATTCAAGATCTATGCAATGTATCATTCGAGAACAAAGAATCAATACGTTCATACATAGTTATTGCAGCCCTTTTTGGTGACCTGTGAGCAAGAAGGGAGTGTCTGAACCTGTGAGTGCACTCCCAAAGGGCCTGAAAAATGGATCCTGAAAACTATAATTACTTAAGCACATTATTTGAATTACTTATTTTTCTTGCAATCGTGGCACACGGTCCTTAGTTTAGATCAGCCAAAGACCCAATGTGTTATTTCAGTGACCTTAAACATTTCAAACTATGCCACTGAACAATGTGTACATTATTTAACGTGTTGCCATGATTTCTGTGTTAGTGTTGTGTTAATTTCACAATGAGACGATTTTTGGGGGTTGCAGTTGTCACTCATAATACTAGCTCAACAGTATTGATTCCTTCTCCACCCCAGCCTGTTAAATGCTCAAATGTGTGTGTGCGTAAAAAAGCACGAGTTATGACCACGAAGAATTTGAATGCACACCAAGACCAGTAGTGTTTTCATGTGTGTTTGGGGAGGGGTGGGGTACAGCGGCCATGTGTATGACACGTGCAGGGGGTGTGAAGAAGGGGTGTTGGGGCTTGTCGTACCCCCCTCCCCCCCCCCCAGACTAAAGCAAGGCTAACAGCGGTGCCCTATAACACACACGCACGCACACCAGCACACGCACACAGCCACACACTTGACCCTGTCTCATCTTCGAGGAGGGGCATCCTTTTGACAAAGTGTCATGTGGGGAGGGGGGGGGGGAGGTGACAAAGAGCTGGCTAATTCAGCTGTCCCGGCCGCTCCTCATTAGGAGGGGAAGATGAATGGGCTGGCCTGCCCTCCTCTCAGCTTAACCACAGTCAGCTTCCATTACACAAGCCCAATTCTGTGCTCTGTGCCCTCCCCGATACCGTCTCCAAGTTTAGGCAACTCTGCTGCATACGTGCACCGTACTGACTTGCAATCATATGGCAACATTCATGTTACGTAGATGAATTTTGGGCATTTCAAGTTTCATACGAAATCTGAATAGTGGAAGTCTACAATGATTAAGCTTTTCCCATTTGCCTCTCAAGACTCTATCCTGACTACCATTGACAAAAGCTCATCAACACTCAATATTCCCCCTTGAGTAGCGGCTCCAAGAAGATGAGAACTACTTCTAACTTGTTCAATAAACTGGAGACACTGCAGTGCAACTAACCAAGAGCACCACACCAGGTGTAAACAGTGTGCCTGGCTGCCGGCCTTCAGTAACTCTGTCAACATTAGAGTCGAGTCAGAGGCTAAGCCCCACCAGTTGTAATTTCATCACCTGGCTCCAACCATGACTTGGAACCTCCATTACCAAGACACAGGTCAAACACTTGGAGGAGAAAAGCAACAGGCTGAGAAGCAACGAGCTACTCTGGAGAAGAGAAGCGAGAGGCGAGGAGGACTACTCAGTCAGAGGTGATTCAGAATGTGTACTTGAAGATGCCAAAGCCAACAGAGAGTTAATTACTACTTCATCTGAGGAATTAATCTAGCTCAGAGCTGCCAGGTGTATGAAACACCGAGGAGGTGTCAAGGCATTCACCTTATGCCTTGTGGTGTTTGATGTAAGGTGTAACTATGCCAGCTACCTCAGAAATGGCTTCAGTCTTAGCATGATCGTCACACAGGGAAAATAATACTCTATAATGTGTAACTACAGTAGATTTACCAGCCAGCACAGAACGGACAGACTTTCCCTGTAAGAACTGAAGCTAAGCAGTCTCTGCTGTTTTCCTAAATGATGCAACAACATAGCAGATAGACGTAATTAGGGAACAAGATCTACAAATAGATAATCTCTTTGTTACCTCCTTTGCTCTGCCACAAACCCTGGTTCTCCACCAAAACACCTCTCGACAATCCAGACAGCATGTCTAGTCTTGGACTGCAACATTAAACTACTCAGTGGTGTCGTGGTCTTACCTACATCCCCCGGGCTTTTGTTTGTGAGCCACAGCGGCCCTTGTCGTACACTCGGCGTGTTCACCCATGGTCTTTATTTAGATGTCTCCAGCTCTGCAGGCAGGAACATCAGCATGACGGACCGCTAAGCAGCGTCTCCGCGGCTCTCTGACTCCATCCTCCACCTGCAGAGCGTGGTGCTGAATACGCTGGTGCAGCCACACAACATGTCCATCACTGCTGTAACGCTGATTTCAGTGGTATAATCACGTCTGGGGAAAACTGGGATTTCAGGGAAGTGTGCAGCTGTTTTGAGGGGCTGTTGCTCCGACCTGAAACAAGGTTAGAGCAAAAGTCTTCCCTGTGATTTTAGGTATCACCGGGAGGTATCACATCAACATGTACCTGAATGGGGCAAAATAAGATAATTGAACCACAAACGAATTTTACATATTTAAACATATGTAAAATGTTAAAGACGACTGACGTTTTAAAAGCTTGATCATTGATTCCTTCATATGAACAAGAGCATATTAAACATTTTGCAAGAATAACCACAAATGTAGTTGATGACACCCAAAATATAAAGCAACCAACTGGCTGTACAACAAAACTGTTGGAGTCTGTGGAACATTGAGACTGCACTTGCATGTTTTCTGGAATTGTACAAAGATAGATATATTTTCAGAGGTTATGTTGGGATAATGTCGATGCAGTTGTTACACATATTTTGGGATAGGACAGCACAAATACCTGTGATGTTATATAGCTTGGGAACATTGATGATGTTGTCATGACAGAATATTTCCACGGGACTGAAGTTGTACTCGCAGCAAGTAAGAAAGCTATTTAATTTAATCTAATTTAAGCAATTATGCATTAGATATTAAAATATTACAGGGACAGCTCAGCCAAAGAGTTCAAATGGGCGGTTGCTCCATGAACTTGATCCCGAACCTGTGCACATCCCTAGGATTAATGACTAACCCAGACCCTTAAGGCTCAAGGAGTGCTTCATGCCCTTGAACCACATGCTAAAACACAGGGAAGCAGGTGGCTAATTAATTTCGAATGACCCAGACCTCCCAATGACCCATCGTTCTCAAGAGGGGATGCAGAGCCGACTGTGACAGTGTGACTATGTTTTACTGATATATGACAAACAACGGCAAACACATTTTGCCCTGATGTCAAAGAGAGATGAGAACTTGATTCAAACAGCAGATTTACAATTCCGGAACCAGAACATAAATGTGCGCTACGTGAGCGAGTGAAGAGGCAGTGAGCCTAACATCATTTCATCAGAGCGCTGAGTATGATTGTGTGAAGATGATATTGTCCACGAAGCACCAGTATGAATCCACATGATTGAAAACTAAAGCCCACAGCTGTGAATTGGAAGGCATTGGGAAAAACTCCCTGATGCTAATGTATGGGGCTTGTCAGAATCCTCTTTGTTCATGTTACTTCCACTGGCTCACACAATCAATCACTTTAGCTTGTGAAGTTTGCCAGTTCATCCAGACAGGCGATGACACAATGGACCAAGATGAACAACTACATGAGGACATAAGCCCAGAGTGACATTGAGTCCAATAGCAGCTGGTCTCACAGAGAGATCTCAGTGATTAAAGAAGGGATGCAGGTCTCTCTGAAGTCCTTCACCCTCTATGCCAGTGAAGGCATTTCACTCAAATACTCCAGACCTAGATATGGTGCATACCTGAGAGTGAATCATTCTATTGAATGCTAGTCCCATTTTTCTTGATATACTTCAGCTGTACATGTTAAGCTTCAGACTTGGCTTTGCATAGAGGAGTATTTTCCATATCTGTCATCTGGGCAAATAAAGCCCACCGGCTTCCAAATATAGCCTCGGAAGAAATGCAACAAAGAGAAAACAAAAAGATGAAGGAAGGAATAAAGCACTGACACAAAGCTGCTCTTCCTTTGGCTTTTTTGCTTAAACAGTGTGCTACCATAATGCTTTCAAGTTACACCGAGGATATTGAAAATGATGGTTGACCTATAAAAACAAGAACATGTTGAAACCAGCCATTGCTCACCACAGATGCATCTTAAACTCAGGTTCAAGTTTTGACAGGTATCTTGGTATACCACAGTGTAAGTCTTCATAGAAGTTGGACTTGTGTTCCTGGCATAGTGTATAGTACTTAATGGCCTCAGTGCTTTGGTGTCGAATGTCTGACCCACAAAGAGAATCAGCGACATTTATCTCCACATTTATTGGTGCAATGACAGAAAGTTCCCAACCCCATTGTTACCTAAATCAGCCAGTCCCCTATGCTGAAGCATTTCTAGGGCGTGTGTCCTGTACAAACACACTGTGGCAGACAGTGTGATGACCGCAGGAAAACCCTACCCTCCTCCACACCCAGCCTCTGCTAAAGACACACAGACGCATGCAAACATTTCCAGTCCGTTTCCCTAACACTACAAACACATCCCTGTACAAGCAGCCTCCCTCAAACTGGGCTAATTGTGTGTTTTATGATCCAAAACGGGAACAGTGTGTCTCATTGTGCAGTGCAGAGGAGGGTGAGGGGTGGAGTAAGGGGCGGTGAGGAGCAGGGGTTGTGGGGGGGCGGGGGGGTACTGTGGCTGTGGGGGGGGGGGGGGGGTGGGCGGGGCTCTCTCTGGAGTACGAGGCAGGGATATTTTCCAATTACTCAGCCCTCTCTCCCTCACGTCCCACAGGGCGAGGGAGGCAGAGGCAGTGTCGTGCCCGTTTATTAGTATTAGGGCCTCGTTCCCCCTGCGAGGCGACTCCCCCTCCTGCTCCGTAAAGCGGCGGGCCACGCTCCATGCTCACAGGATCCCCCCCCCCCCCTAATAGAATTTGTAAGCCTCCAAATGAAGTGGATTGTGAAAGACAAAATGACATGAAATATATTTGCTGGAGGAAAGGGTTGAGTGGGGGTCTGGGACATGAGGAGTCCTGGGGAGGACTGGAAGGATGTAGGAGGTGCATGCCACAAAGAAATAGAAAAAGGCAGAGAGAGAGAGAGAGAGAGAGAGAGAGAGAGAGAGAGAGAGAGAGAGAGAGAGCGAGAGAGAGAGAAAGAGAAAGAGAGAGTGAGAGAAAGGGAGTGTGAGACAGAGATACTAGCAACGACTAAATTCCATTCTCATTACTCTCCTACAGTACAGATTCGCCTACTTGCATTATTGGGGGCAATCCGTTTTGCGGTCATTAATTTACAGGCTCACCTACAGTAACACTCCATTATGGGGAAAAACCTGCATCATCACAAATGAATCTCATGGGTTACAGAGCGTTTACACGACATGTTTTGTTAGGTTCCAAAATCACACACACCACACGCACACACACACACACACGCAGAACGTGGCGAGGGACCTCTTCTATAAACAGTTGCTCCAATTTCTCAAATCACCCTCACCGGTTGAGAGCCCAGAGATAAGAAATCATGTAATACTCCCATTTTTTTTTCCCATTTCCATAATGGAGAGCCATTGTTCCCGAGGATTGAGCCGGCTTACTGGGATCAGGAGGGATGATCGTGTGCCCTCCTCACCAGACTCCTCCTCAACAGACCTCCACGGCGTGTGCTCACACACGCTCTGGCGCCAAACGGACGGCAGAGGTCAATGCGAAAGGTCAAACCTCTGCCGACACCACAGGGTTGGACCCGGCGAGCGACCCCCCCTCGTGGAATAACAACCGGGTATTGCGACATGGAGGCGGAGCGCAAACAGGGGGGGGGTTTGTCACCGGTTGAGCTGGCGGCAGACTTCTCTCCACAGCTCCAGGTGAGAACACACCAGGGTGGGGAGGAACCTGGAGCTTCGTCTGCAGGCTGGGGCTGACTCCGTCTGCCCTTACAGCCCGAGACCCCCGCAGGAAGCCCCGTGATGCTGAGGAACCTGGGCTGTCGCTTTAGATGTTGAAAACCTTTCCCCTTGATGGGGACAGATGACCACTCGGTGACAATTTCCCAGTCTTTTAATGATCCTCTTCATGCGCAGGCGTGGACGAAATGCTGCAGGGGTCACCGGAAGGGTCGCGGGAAACAGATTGAAAGACAGAAATGCTTAATGCCAATTGGCTAATTTGGAGCAATTGACTTGCTGCCTCTGCAGCATGAAAGTGATGCGAGATTAAGTTTGAAGGCGCTTACTGTGATTGATATTTGGGGCACACACACACACACCTGTAAAACTTGAGCAATTAAGCCATGTGAACACGCAAGGGAGGGTCATTCTCAAAAGACCTGTCTTCATGAAACCTTTGCCTAAAATATTGCAGTCAGTCGAGGAAAACAAATATTCTATTTAATCATGCTGCAGCATTCAGCTTTGAGAGGGGCTACACTCATGAATTGTTTATGAGCTAGTCCAGGGCTTCAATAAGGAGTGACAAATACGGATCATTAGGGTGCAAACAGGCTTCAAGCAGGATTTCCCACATGCCCCAGGCTCTCAATCAAAGCGCTCATGAGGAAACGACAGGATGCTGTTGCCCTAGCGACTTGAGGACAAAGAGCAGTCAGGCCTTTCTCCACTTCACGCTGGTGTGCTGCTTCAAGTACTTACCTCTCAACCTGCAAAAGACACTGGTCACTCTTCCAAATATAATCCAACAACTTAATGTGTGTCTGTGTGAGTGCGTGTCTGAGAGATAAGATGTTAGGGTCGGGTGCGCACGCGCGGGGGCAGCCCTCCCCCACCCTCTGTGGTTCCCTCTCTCTCTGTTGCGCACTTTCACTCTCGTACCTTCCCTCGGCCCTCTCTCCTGTCCCTCTTGTTTTTCTCTCTGGTCTCTCTCTCTCTCTGCACTACATTTCCCATCCTGTTGTCCTTCCTCTGAGGGCAGCCAGGAGTAGTGGTCAGCCACGTCCAGGTGACCAGGGGCCACGTCAAGTGCTCACCCATGTCCTGGGCCAGGGTTGTGGGTAGGAGGAGCCATCTGCTCTGCAGGGTTTTATTGGGGATCGTTTGCGGAGGAAACCCTTGTGAGCGCGGGCAGAACATGTCAACTCCACGCAGAGAGGCCCGAGAGGAAGTGCAGCTGATCACTAAAATAACGAATTCTCAACATGCTGCCGATCGTCAAGTTACTCTTACACATCTACCAATGGTGCTGGTGCTGACTATTGGATCGTTTGGTTACAACGGCAAAGAACCATTATCCTCTATTTATTCAATATACAAGCTGCTCTATTTGGGTTCAGTGGACAATTTGGGTCCATTTCGTCCTTCGCCAGAGCACCGGGGGGGGGGGGGTTGCCATGGCGACGTAGACCCCCACTTTTCTTTTTGTCTTCTCCTTATTCAAATGCTTGTACAGTAGGAGGCAATCACACAGAGGTTGTAATTACAAGCAAGTATCTCACAAGCTCCCCATGGTAATGGGATCTTTCTATGGGCTTTGATGGCACTGTCTGCACGGCGTGATGAATAACTCAGGAACACAGACTTCGATTGTCGTCCCACTTCCCTCCTGACGGTCACATGACGAGCCTCTGTTGTCGGGGGAACGCCGGGAACGCGCGGCCCGCGGAATGGCGGGCCGGAAGACAAATTGATAGAGTGATGGTGACAGATGGATTCAGGAGCAGCCAATCTGGCTGATGGACTGAAGATATGTTAATAGAAAGAGGCTCCGGGGTGTCACAGCGCTGGTGTGTCCTCCGCACTGGGGAGGCCTGAAAACAAGCCTCCAGATTATAGCTTCAGCACTGATGAATACCTGCTGGGTGACATCACCACCGTAACGCTTCTAAAACTGTCACCTCTCATCGACGCTGGTGTGTTTTTTCCCCCGTTTCTTTTTCTTCTGTGAGATTTGAAAAGAACCTTTCAAGGAGTCGTGATTAAAGCGTGGAACCTTGAGTCTTGATTTTGTCGGCTGAAAGCCCTCAGATGCGTGTGTGGTCCATGTGAGGAACATGCACCTGTTCATACATCATGCTGTAAACCAGCTATACCCCACGAAGGAACACAATGTTTCAGAGCACACTACAACCTGTTCATTAGGGGCGGGTGCCGCGCACATTCTGCTCGCTCGTGTAGGCTTGGAATATTTCCCGGAATTCACAACTGTGAGTAAACTGCAGATAGTGTGGAGCAAAGTTCAGCGACAGTGGAGGCTTTCTGATTCCAACATGCTTGGCGGATGCAGCGCACTGAATTGAATCCAGTTTGGCATTGCTGCCGTTGTATTATCCGTACACACAATGACTTCTGCGCGCACAGCCACTTCTCTTGAAAACGCATCTTGTCAAGGACATTGCTGACATTACTGGTCTGAAAAGTCCCTTTGGTCAATTCATCAAGTGAAAACGTGTCAACTACAAATGTTCAGCAATTAAAGCGTGAAAGGAAATGCATAGAACTTTGTGTTTAAGACCTGGGCTGGCTGAAGATGGCAGAAATATTGTGTTACTAGGACAGGACTGTTCTTTATCATCCCACACCTCCACGTCCAGATCTTGCGAGAACACCTGTCTGCAGCCCTGTGATTGGGAGAGGAGAGAAACCTACTTCTGTCTCTGAGACAGGCCTGTGTGTGTGTGTGTGTGCTGCCTGCCGGCCCTCTCTTGCACCTGGGTGATGACATTACCTCCCAGTGATTGCAGCTGTGGCAGGGACAGAAGGGGGTGGGGGGGGGGCTACAAGGCCAGTCCAGGGCCAAGATGAAGTCATACATCACGCCAGAACAACTGGAACCGCTCATCGAATCTGCAGCAGGGAGAGGGGGCTTGGGGGCGCTTTTTGTCTGGTGCATCTGGAACAATCACAGAAAACAGAGGAGAAAGAGAGAGAGCCAGGGGGAGGGGGGGGGTGGAGGGTGGAGACAGGGAAGGAATAAAGGGTTAAGGAACAAAGGGCAAAGATGAGAGTCAAGATAACTGTGAAAATAGATTGTCAGGGTATTCGAGATAAATGTTATTCAGGGAAATCCAATCCACAGAAAACACAGTCTGTAAATCACCAGGGGAGAGGGGGTCTTTCAAACAAGAGCGCAGACCTGGAGTCGACAGATTTGCGAGAGTTTCAGCTCACTGTCAGAAGTTGAGGGATACATTTCAAACCCGAGGAGATTATGAGAGTCGGAACCTCTTGTCAGACAAGCAAGCAGTCAGTCAGTCGGAAGTCTGGGTGATTTTCGTCATCACTGTCCAACCAGGGCAAAGACACATACAGCCCCCAAACAAATACATGCGGGACAGATTTTCCATTTCCTTTCCATTTTCAGCTTGTCATTTCAGTGACGACAAGATGTCAGACATGTTTTATTCAGCCTCATCCATGAAAGAATATGAGGCGTCTCGACATAGAGGGAAGGGGGAGGGGGAAAGCATATTCATTTCACTAAATAAATCAGCAGAGAGAGACGAGAGAGAGAGAAAGGAAAGAAGAAGCTGAATTTCACATGTGAGATTGTGCGGCTATGTTGTTTGTCCTTGAGCAATGATGCGCAGGCATCTTCTTTGAAATGGGACTGTGTGAGTGACAAATTGCACTGTCACTCAATGAATTAAATAGACAGAAATGAAGCCTCACTTTAAAACAATGCCTACGACAGGGGGGCAAAGGCGTTGTGTCTTCTCCAGGGTAAACTGTTTTGATACAAAACATCATCCTCTGAACTGATTTGATTTCCAAAGAGAAAGACGTACCAAGCAGGGGGTAAACAGGCCTGTGTTGGAACAGTGCCCTGTAGGTGCAGACAGACAGACTGACAGACAGACAGACAGACAGATAGACAGACTGATAAACAGACAGACTGATAGACAGGCAGTCAGGCAGGCAGGCAGGCAGGCAGGCAGGCAGTGGAGAGCATAGCTTCCACACCCTGCATGTGTGTGGGTTCAGGAAGAGCCAGAGAATTGCAGGCTATCATAGCCAAGTGGGTGTCAAATTATCCCTTCACCGCAATTACATTGCCACGCGTTGCAGTGCCTGTCTGTTAAGTAACAGCCCGCTGTCTCCTGTCAAACCCTTCTCCCCCCCCCCTGCGTGTCAGAGCACCACAGCCATGGGCCTGGGTTGTTGCGCGCGTGTGTGTGTCACCCCACTACACTAATGAGGTAATGTCAGAGGGAGAGATAGAGAGAGAAATAAGAGAGAAAAGACAGTGAAGAGAGTGAGGGGGGAGGGGCAGGAAGGGAGGGGGGGGGGACCTGAGGATAACCGTGCATTTTCGGGGTGTTTCTTGCATCAACAAGGAACTCTGGGTAAGAAACACCTTTACACATGTCAAAGACATGGCTGTGACTGGTGCTGCCACTGACGGCGCGCACAATTCCGGGACCCTTTTCACGGGCACAATAGTCGTCATTCAATAACAGCAGAAAAAACGGAGCCTTTAGCACGGCTCAGAGGGAAACGCTGGCTTGACAGTTCACTGTGGCGTAGCTTGTCATTTCGCTGGTCGAATTCTGATGTCTCGAACGAGTTTACTCGATATGCTTGACAGGGCGTGCGGTGCACAAATCGGAGATGGAAAGTCTCGCTCCTCCAAGGCTCCCTGCCAAGGTGACCGCGTTTCACTGGCGCGTCGCTGTTCCGCTGGAAGGGCACCGCGCACGGAGCGCGTCGTGCCAAGGATCCTCTGGGGACTATAGAGAGCCTGCGTGTTGACCTCGTCCCTTTTCACTGATGTGGGTCAAGGTGACGGCCGCGTCCGCCGCTGACGGCGGGGACAGGAAGTGACATTGACCCTCGCCTCGAAGCAGCGGCGTGAGGAGGAAGCGTCTCAGCCCAGCGGCATTAAACACATGAGTGATGACAAACCTCCAAGTCCAGAGCAGAGAGGACTGATCAAATAAACATCAACTGCTGACCGACTGCTCCCCTCTCTCCAACACACACACGCGCACACACACACATCTCGTAGTAACTCATAGCGTTGATACATCTTGGGCCTTAGAGTGGGACACCCTGTGGAGTAGAGAGCCGGAAGAAAATGTCACTTTTAACAGCCCTCTCCAGAACAAATGAGATCCCCGTTGGAGAGATAGTGAGAGAGACAGACTGAGAGATATGGAAATAAATACAATGCCTGGCCAAAGGAAATCAGAAGCCATCACTCAAACTATTATCAACTGCAAGGCTCGGAGACTCACAGTAGGTGTGCAATGTTACTGAAGAACAGCAGGTCAAGACTGACAAAAATATATGGCCCTGGGCATCAGGGTTGTTGATACAACTCTTAAGACACGCTGACCCATACGAATGCAAGGCTTGTAATCTCTGTGTACAATCTCCACCCCCCCCCCACCCCCCCTGGAATTGAAAAACTTCCCATCCAGAATATTTTGTTTTCCACACATCTGTGTTCTACATTTGCCCCGTTGAAAGCCCAGATTGTAGGTGACAGGGTGACATTTTAACTACGCAGGGTTGGCTGTGCGCGTGGAGGATTTCCTTGACTGCCTGTCAACTGCTATTAACAGCCAAGTGCCATATCTCCGGGAGAATCATCCCACTTTCAAGTGCCATCAATTGACTTTTGCGTGTAAGCACCTTGATCTGGTATTTCCAGACTGGTGCGTCTGTTAGTGCCTGTGCTTCCCCGCAGATCAACAGCACCGCAGAGCCATGAATAGCTTTGCATATATTTCCAGCCCGGCGGTGTAATTGTAATGCCGTGCGCGCTCCCCTGTCCCCACCCACCCACATCCCCAACCACACACCCCAAAACCCCCCAGCCCCACACCGCTTCCCCAAAACACACACCCCGCATCCTCCCCCTTCTTCCTCTCAACCCTTCCAAATGTCACGCCGTCCCTACAATCCGTGCAGATGAGAGGAATCTTCAAGACCAAACGCGGACCCTGGTGACAGCTGCTTGATAGCTGATAAGACTCCAAATGATTCTGTTCGTTTGTTGACTTTTGCAAACTCCATCCGTTGATTGAGGCAGGGGTCTTTTCTTTAGCCTTGGATGGCCAAACGTGCAATGCTTTTTGAGACTGAGTCTACAAAGGCGCCTGTCATTAAGTTTCCTCCAGGTGTCACTGAGACAAATTTGTCAAACTCCCTCCCAGAGAAAAATACTGTTCGCCCTATCCCCTTCATCACATTTCTAGCTTCCCCGATTAAAGCACATTTCTGTATTTCACTTTAGTTGTCTTCATGGGTTGATGGGTATTTCTGTACCTCGTTAACAAGGACCCATGAGGATTTGGTTTCTTCTGAGGGTCTATAATCCCTGGTGTAATGATAGAGTTTATCCAATTAATGATGGTTAATCTCTGTAAATTGAATAAACTGTGTGCATAAAAATGGCGCTGGGTAAAATTTCTACGTCTGCTTGTGTAAGTTCTAGAGGTCGATAAAGCTAAATATTCCATAGGGCCATCCAATTCAGGCCGAGGTAATGAACCCCAAAATTGATCCAATTTTGCTAATGGTTTTCAGAGATCCTGAATAGAAAAGCTATCCTTCTGCTTGTTTTATGCCCCGTGCAAAGCTCCCTGTTAGATTTTACATCCAGTCGGCCACAACACGTCCTTCCTGAGCTGTTAACGAGGATGGCGTGACAAACCAAGGTAGGTAGCAGTAAAGGCTGAGGACCTGAGACAGACGGCTATCAGTCTTGCCAAGCCTGTCAGGGACAGGGTAGACAACCACCTGGGCTGGGCCTCAGGAGAGCTGACTGGAGCAGATGGGTCTGACTTGAGCATCAGGCCCCAGCAGGGCTCCCACATAATCCGTCTGAAGGGGCTCTTGAAGCAGCCCGGGCCTGACTGCGAGGAGGAGGAGGAGGCCGCGAATGACGATAATGAGGATAACGATCGTAATGATGATAGACATCTCTGAGGGCGATCCAAGAGAATGATGATTAGTCCACTTGTTCGTGGGTGAGCCATTTTCATTCTCTTCGAGAGGATCGTGCCCTGCGAGACTATCAATTTCTAACCCCGCATCGGAGAGAGGGGGAGGGAGAGACAGACCCACCGATGGAAGTCCCTCTCCACAGGTCTCTGACAGAGGAAACGGAAGTTGTCTTCCCCTCGCACGATCGTGCGGATGCTGGAGACCTTCGATTACCAAGTGCAGAAGAACACAGCAGAAGTAAGTTGTGTAAGTCGTCTTTGTATCTACATAAGCAACTCATGAACAAGTGGAATATTTCAGGTTTATTAGAGAGAGAGAGGAACACTTTAGCTGGAGGAAGACATGGAGAAAGAACCCTGAGCTGAAAAGATTAAAATAAATCAGCTCCGAGGCCTGACTGCTTCCAGGCCCGCTTAAACGCATCAAGATGAATAGTTAGCACCCGCTCACATAACTCACACCTTGGGGAACTATTTGCAGAAGCATCTTGATGCTTTTGCAGGTTATCTCCCCAAGCATCAACAGAGCACCTAATTTATTCCCATCTGGGCTCCTCCGAGAAGCAACGGGGCCCCAGTGCGGTGCCTCATCTTCCTTGCCTGCCTCGCCTGCCTCACAACCTCACCAGGAACACACCAGGGAGCTCCAAGTTGAAGTCAGGAGATCACAGAGCGCTCCCATGTCGACTGGGGCGAGGACGGTCTCTGGGAGACACCGTCACCAGCCGTCCAGAAGTCATTCCTCCCTTCCGTTTACTTACCGAAGCTTTGAGGGACATTTGACTGGTACCAGAACCCGAGTGGGTTTACAGAGAGACACAGGCTCGTTGAACAAGCGGGCAGTCTGGGGGGGGAGGTGGGAAACGAAGCGGAACGTTGGCCACCATAAAGCCCAGCTGAACTTTGCATGCTGTATCCCGCCAGGATCATTAGTGCACGCGGAGGGACGACTACGAACCACAAACATCCACTGTCACAACTCCACCACACGGCTCAGCTGATCTTTTGTAGTTAAATAATAATAATAATCTGGGGCTGAAAGCACCGATGAGAAAAGATATGTCGGCAGCAATAACACCGTCTTTTTCATCACTCCTGTTTTCATTTACTACTAAGTGCCCATTAAGGAGTCCTAGTATAATATGCGGTGGGGTTAGAGGGGCTGGCAACAGACAGTAGCTTATAGAGACAGCACCATATCTTTTCTTCGTCATCAAGACAATTACAAACTCGTTAGCTTTTAATGCAGGAGACATAAAACTTACAAGGACACTCGTTAGGAGGATTTAAAAGTCCCCTCCAGTCCTTCTCAAAGGGCCTCCTTATCAATGTCATCGAGCTTCCTGCTTTTATAAGTGTTCTCTTTGTGCCCAAAGAGCCTCCCTCCCTCTTAAAGAGACGGCGCAGTAAATCGGCTCAATCAAATAGGCTTTACGAGAAAGACAGCGAGAGAGACAGAGCGAGAGTGAGCGAGTTCCCCCTGCACATTGTTCTACAGAGTCTGGTTCACATTCCGGCACAAACGCGACAGAGTCCCCTGACATTTTGAGACGAGCGATATGTGAGATAAGACAATGACTTCATCGAGAGGCAAGCCACACTACACATGGGCTGATGTTTATCTATCATTTTGGTAGTAGAAATACATGTGTATTGTCTACCATGTAAAAGGAACACGTTCCCAGGAATGACAGCATGTATCAGTCTATGTTCAATCATACTGGGCCTCCCAGCCCGGCATGAACAGTTGGTTGTGCCTCCCTGATATCCGCCAGTATCCATCAGGCTTCTCACTTCTATGCCCAATTAAAACCCTGCCCATTGTGACAGCGGCACTGGTCGGGCAAAGATTAAAAAAAATAATTAAAAAAAACCTTCTTCCCTTCTTTCGCATATCAGTCTCTCCCTCTCTCCCCTGCTCTCCCTCCATCTCTTCAGGGCTTCTGTTTCAAAAAGGGCTCTGAAGAAAGGAGGGCACAATGGGTGTGCTATCAGGTGACGGCTGCCCTTGTTGTGCCTCTGGCCCACATTGTGAACAAGCCCTCTTCGGAGCCCTCGTCGTAAAACAAGAAAAGACCTGACGTGGCCGGAATCCTCTATCAAAGTTAAATTCATGCATGTAGACCCACACCCACACCCGCGTGTAGGCCCCCCGCACATCTCTCAGGAGAAAAGAGTGATTGGATTGGTGGGTACACTATTTTACACTGAGTTACCAAGCACCAGGCCTCATGAAAGCTGACACTTGAGGTTTGTCTCAGGACGTCCACTTGCTTGATGTATAGCTAATGCAGCACTCTTGCCCCATTATTAAACCATGGCAAAGAAAGGACACGCTCAGCACTCTGCGGCATCTTCACTGTGAGTCACAATCGATACGTTCCTATTGATCTTATTGTGGGAATGACAGCCTCGTTTTCCCTCCTTAGCATGCTCCTGGCAAACCTGGAGGGAATTTCACCTCACAACGTTTGACAGCTTCACGGTTTGTGTGTTCGAGGGTTGCCACCGTTTAGCACCAGTGAGAACATCTTTCCAAGCAGATTCACTCAATTAAAAATATGCTAATTGGCTTAACCAACGGCACAAAAAAAAGCCCTTTTGTGCGAATTGTCAGAAGAGAGTGCAGCGTGGCGGGTTGTTGATTTGCCACGTGACCCTGTAAGAGAAAGGATTCCATGAGTGCCAGCAGAGGTGACCGGACTGGATTAATGCTGGAGTGTCCTTCAGTTTCTGACCACATGATCAATTCCCCTGTAATAATCCACTCTTAGTTGGAATCTTTCTCGAGCACATATTGCCGCGTAAACTCTGGTTGACCTTTCACAGTCCCCAGAGCATTTGTTCACGAAATGCATTATTTATCACACCCCCGCATCAAAGTTATTGTTTCCATTAGGCTAGCTTATCTTGCGTCATCCTGTAGAAGCAAGCAAAGGGTTCACATACTGCCCTTCATAGGATTCAGACTTGGCACAGAGTGCAACAAATTATTTCATATTTACATTATCTATGCTGTGGCACAGCCTACTCTGTAGAATACATTAGTGATATAATGGTTTATTGGTATGGAAGGAATGTCTTAGGGATTTAACCTCTTGCTTTGATACATCTAGACTATAACAAATCATTGAAAAATAAATTGAGACAAAGTTCAAATGTGAACCTTTCTTTGAGTAAAAATCTAGTACATCAGCTCGATTGGCCCAATCACAAGGTTTACTTCAAAAAGTGAGTCAACTTATTATTATAGGTTATATATGTTCTCCTAGTTAGAACACATTCAGCTGTGCCTGTTGTCTAATGGAATGCTGTGAGAATCCCTGTCACTGGAGCTGCAAACAGATTTTGGGGAAAATGTTTGAGGTCGGAGGTTGAGTCAGACAACACGTCCCATAACGCTGTGTTGGTTGCCAGGTTTTCTCACTCAAACCCTTTGTTTTTAGCAACAACAAGCTCCCTCGGCTACATTTATTTCCAAACACTAAACTAAAACATGAAATCAAAGGACATTCGGAAATAGACAGTCGTCTTATCCTACAGCAGACATGCAGTCGTATGGCTCAAAGGGTTTTCTTTCTGCACTGTCTAGAAGCCAAAGAAGTTAAAAGACTTGGGTTATGAATACCAAATCTTTTCACATCCTCTCCAATTCGTGAGTACACCAGGCTCATGCTCATTCAGATACAGAGCTGCACAGACAAGTGTCTGCAGGGGGCTACAACCAACTTTAAAATGATCAAACATTTTTTTTTTACTAATCAAATCCTTGGTGGAGCATAAATGGCACTGGAATCAAATCAAGAGAAAAAGGATGTGCGAGGAGGATGATGTTCTTCAGATTCCTCTCCAGGCTCTGGAGTGCTGGGAGCTGATGAGGTTCCCCTTCGCAGGCACCACAGCCGTGCTCCAGAGGCACACTGGGCCAATCAGCTCGGGGGATGGGGATTGCAGGTGGTCAGAGGTCGACGCGGGACAGTGGCAGAACCAGACAGGAAGTCGGACGGGTGCTTTCGGGACTGTTGTTTGTTAACCTTGGGTTAACCTTGGGGTCCCAGTCCCAGGGCTGTGTCTCCAGATCCACAGACGGCCGAGTCTCGTGGCCTCTCCACGGTTCAGCTGCCCCCCCCCCCCCCTTGGTCAGTCACACTTCCTGGCCTCACCTCCAGGACTTCTGGTGGGGAGGGGTTGGCCTGTGTGAGATGGGGAAGACGGCAGTCCCCATCAATCCTCTCTCCTCAACCTCACTGTCACTGGGTTGCTTAGAACACAGCATCTCCAAGAAATTCTGTGTCAAGGTGTTTCGAGATAAACCAGCACACATCGTGTATAAGCCAGTACATTTTACATTCTACCACAGTGTGAGTTTAAGAGACACAGTTAACATGTCATTTGTGTTGAAGAACAGACACACAAAAAACGCCACGTGATTTTTAAGAAGGCTAAAGATGAATATGTAATTGTTCAGCTTGTAGCAAATTACACATTCATACCCACACCTGATAAACTTCCAAGAGCTCATTAGGATTCATAAATAGTTCATAAGTCATGGATGCCAGCAGCCCACTTAGCGTTGTGCTGGATTCAGCGAGTGCAGGTGTAATTATCAACTATTCACAACAGAAAGTCTGGGGGGTGTCAGATCAGTCAGGTCAGCCACCATCACCTGGAGAAAGAGATACAGAGAGGGTAGCTTGTTGAGACAAGCAGGGCACGAGTGGAGCCCATGCATATTTGAACACAGAGGTACTGATGCATGTGTAAGCTTAAACGTTTTCTTCAGCGACTCGAGCCATCACAGGATGAAATGATGCTTCATCCTATTGTATTTTATGCAGACAATTGGACGAGGCTGCACTTCCTTTGGACGAGGCTGCCACTGAGAATGTCTACAGTGCCGCCCCTCCTCTCTCTCTCCCCTCTCTCTCTCCCCCTCCCTCTACTCCTCTCCCCTCCCTTTCCTCTCTCTCCCCTCTCTCTCTCCGCTCTCTCTATTCTCCCTCTCCCCCTCCCCCTCCCTCTCCCCTCCCGCTCTCCCTCTCTCTCCCTCTCCCTCCCTCTCTCCCCCTCCCACTCCCCCTCCCTCTCTCCCCTCTCTCTCCCTCCCTCTCCCCTCCTTGTCCTCTCTACAGGCCTGCAGTGCAGACAGGAACTTGGAGCCCCACGCCAGTCTCCATAACTGAGTTTGACAAGTGAATTAGGCAGATAGCCGATACGGGCGACCTCAGCCGTGCGTCCAGGCAGACAGGCCGACATGCAGCTCAGATAACACAGCGCTCTGGTCTTCCTGGAGGAAAAATGGAAACCGACCCCTTAAACCTGTGATAGAAAAATCTGGATGATTTTCCTCATTTTACAGCATTAAATTGAACAGTGCCTTTCATTCACGTCGAAGGTTGACTCTCTGATTTGCAGTTTGATTGTATGGTCAATGGCCAGGGCCACGCAGATCCACATAAGACTCTTTTGCATGAGAGTGGTGAAGCAAAAGCAATAAGATGAATCCTGAGCATTACAGCTGCACTCGTTAGATGCACTCAAAAGACAACTCTAAGGAATAATGAACATTATGATGCCATTTATGACTTCTTCACCTTTACTGTACCTTCAGTATTTGGGTTTTTCAAGCTTTCTATATGGGATCACAAATATCAAACTTCTGATGTGTATCACCAGAATACAAGTCACATCAAAATCCTCTTTGTGTAGTTGTAATCCATTTCAGAATTATTACACAGTTGAATACTATGTCAACTTGACATGAATTGCTATTGTGTAAGGCTCTCAATGTCAACATGATAACTAAATACATTTCAACCACAACAACAACAACCAGTGTGCAGCCACAGCCAATCAACACATAAACCCACAGCCTTTGTTCTCGTGCTATTTCCAGGGTAACCGCTGTGATGAATCTTTTATGATTTCATAATCCATCCATTTACACTGCCAGTCTGTTGAAATCACACAACATCACCTGGGAACCACTTGGAATTATTCTCATCTCTCTGTGATACAATACCACTGCTTCCGGTAGATTCTCACATGAGTCAGCACTGGTCAACAAGGCCAGGGGGGCTGTAAGACTCCTTCATTTCTGTGACGGTATCTAACTTCTACTGGGTAAGAGGAAGAAATATGTCACGAAACACAAGGTGCGAGTCTTTTTCCAGATAGCGCATAGCATTGGCACAGTTTGTGTAACAGGCAATGCTGATTCCTACTAGTCTGGTCACATGGCTGCTGTGCCTTAGATACCCTCGAGTCACGCTCAGCTGCCTCCATACATCCAGGGAACAACCAAGCCTGACACCGGCCGCTTGCTGAGGAAGGCAAGGCAGAGAAGTGGATGGAGGTGGAGGGAGGGGGAGAGAGAGAGAGAGAGCGAGAGAGAGCGAGAGAGCGAGCGAGAGAGAGAGAGAGAGAGAGAGAGAGAGAGAGAGAGAGAGAGAGAGAGAGAGAGAGAGAGAGAGAGAGAGAGAGAGAGAGAGAGAGAGAGAGAGAGAGCGAGAGCGAGTGTGAAAACAGTCCCCTCTCGATGAACGAGCTGATGGATTAAGCTTGTCCGCCTCCGAGCTGCTGACTGGAGATATATAAAAGCAGAGAGGAAAGCAAACATCACTATGGAGACACTTAAGACTCGTACGGCGCTCGGCACAACATCTTACATGATAGGCCGTGTTATGCGCTCCTCCTCTCTCTGCAGACTACCCCGGCTGTTTACAAGTGCCCACTCGTGTGCTCTGTCATTACTGCGCGCCCGCTTGTTGTCGAAGGTCAGGGTCATCAGTTGTAAAGAGGTGGGCTTTCATCAGACTGGGACAGGCACACATCATCGAAAGGTTAGATGACAGATCAAACATGACCTTAAGACACAATCATACATCAAAACCCCGCTCCCGGAGCCCAGGCTCGGCCAATCAGACAGGCCGAGGCAACTTAATTGCGCCGATAAATATCCAATCATGTGAATGTTTACTTGATCTGCATTGGGCTCACAGTACTTGCGCTACAGGACCTCAAACAAAGGAGAAGGTTAATTAGAACAATGCCAAATTGACCTGAAATTCCCATTAAAACGCAAGCAATAAACTTGATATTTCTAAACTATTTTGTGATTGGATGGGGGGGGGGGGGGGGGAGGAGGGACTTAGCATTCATACTCAGTATGTGTGTCTCTCCGAAGCATTCCGCTCGTCTGCGATGGTGTGAGCACCTGGAGGGATGATTTGGTGTGTGACTGATTCAATCCTGCCCAGAGAGCAGGGGGAGGTGGCGGTGTCATCGCTGATCGTTTGTCAGAGTGTCTTCTGGACAGATTAGCTGTCAGATTAGAAAACACCCCTGTCAGAAGCAGAGACAGCCGGCCAGCTCAGACCACTGCGTGCTGACATGCTACTCCATCACGGCTTACACTGACGGACACACACTTACACAGATGCACACATGCGGACTCACACACACACACACATATACCAGTACATGTATAAATAGTCTATGTATTGTATGTGGAATCAAACTCTGAAATGCAGATCTATCTGACTGCTATTGCCATGGTAATAGGACAATGCATGTTTTAGTGTGGCAACTAATTATTATGGATCTTAAGAGTACGTTGTGCACGTTGTGTGGAGATCAAATCAATAGAGCAGTTTTCTCTCTGGCTGTTTTTCTTTTCAGGTCGAGGCGAAGTAATACAGTTTGAAATGGCTCTGCTGAAGTTGAGTTAATATACTGCAAATCGATAACCTCTCTCTCTCACTCCCTCTCTCTCTTCTCTCTCTTAATCTCGCTCTTTGTCTCTCTCCTGCTCTCTCCCGCCCTCTATCTCTCTCCTTCTCCATCTACCCCCTCTCTCATCTACAAACCACCATACCACCAATGTGTGATGATTAATCTCTTGCATTTGGAGAGCCCTAATCACTTAACTTCCGATGCGCTCAGTCCATCCTTCAAATGTTTTGATTGAGTAAATGAAGTCTCGATTCAATGGTCTACAGTTAATTAGACATGAAGATTGCGTAAACACTGAACGATTTCAGCCTAATTCATCCTCTTAGATTTTCTTAACAGCAGCGGCACACTGGCAACCAACGCTGAAAATCCCAGGTTTGATTTTTCCCCTCAGTGCGAAAGTAAAAGCTCTCAGGGCAAAGCAATATTGATTTCACGGCTGTGTACCTAGTTTTAATGGAACACATTGTGATGTCCACAAACTGTATCTCTGGTCAATATGTCTAAGCAAGAGGTCCCTTCTCTTCATTCCTCAGCAAGCTCTCTCCATATGGCCTGTTAGCTCCAAAGCACAAAATGAGCCCTGGTATAAATCTACTTTATCATTGAGGGAGTCTCTTATTTTGATTTAATTATCATGCAGAAGCTGTTCAGAGTTCACACACACACACAAACTCCTGCTCCAAAGTGATTCGTCAACATTGACATCACTTCCTTGCGTTCATGGCGTCCTTTCCTTCTCATACTCCTCAGGAGACGGGAAGTGCAGCCTGGCACACGCACTTGTGTCGCACCTACCCTATTATATAGAGAGTTTGGGAGAGAGAGAGAATCCCTGCAAATGCTGCAGTGACTGGTTACTGTCACTGTTACACACACACACACACACACACACACACAAAGGCATGGAACAGAATGTAGGAAGGCAAACCAGACACAGTGGGCCCTTGCACACTTGCATAGAGACTTATATTGATTTAGTTAGACTGGGTTAGGGTTAGACTAACCACTCATCTCATTGACCAATTGATGTTGGTTGATAGACTGACCGACATTATCATACACATGCATGTCTGCACAGTAGAAGGTTACAAATACTACACACACAATGGGCACACTGTGGCTCAACAGGCCCTCTGTATCTCTGTGGATGATTGTGCGACCTCAGGTGCGTCCTCCTCCAGGCTCGCGTGCATCGTACAGAGCAGGAAATGCCCCCTCAGAGGGGGTTCTCTCCGAGCACTGCCGAGTCTCATAACTGAAGATGGGAGAGACTGCATTAGCAGAGAGCACTCGGTCTGTGGCAGGGCTGCGTATAAGCAATCTGTCTGTGCTGCCTTATCTCCCAGGCGGTAAGCTCTGACACAAGCTCCCTCCACACTCTCGCAGACACCGGATGGATTTCATAACCAGACGCACCGAAAAAACAATTTCATCTTATTAGACATGCTACATATTTCTCTCAAACGTATTTAATGTTAAAATAAACCTCTCGCGGCTATCCTTTCCCCTCATATTGTGCCAAACGATGACTAAACGACTTATTTCTCCAAATAGGGTTTCAAACTCATGTCCTCTGGGAATCTCATGTCTATGTTTTTCTTGTTTGCCTTTATCTTTTCCCTTCTGTTATTAGTTTTTCTTTTCCAGCCACCGTGTTTCTTTTTCTTTCACTCTTACTTACATTGTTTTCCCTGTAGTTCACCCAAGTCAAGTTTACAACAGTTTCCCACAAGGGGAAAAGCCAAGTCGATCCATCTCCCCGCTCCTTGCAAGTGTCCCTGACAGAGCGGTTGCCAGGTTTAGAAAAGACTAATTGCTGTTGAACTCACACACTGTAATTAATTGGACTTTTCCTGCGAGTGGGGGTGCGGGGTGAGGGTGGGGGTGGGTAGGGGGAGGGAATCTTGCTGTTGCATCAGTCCATTTGAAAGTAAATACATGGCTGATGTTGCTCATCGATATTACCGCCACGTTTCGGACAGCGAGAGACGATCTGTCCAGATGACTGGCTCATTAGCATCTATTACAGAGCCATTAGTGCTGAAGTCGTCCACAGACTCGGCTTCTGTGGTGGAAATGAACTTTGGCAGGCTGCTGTACATACTGTTTCTAGCGACAGAATGCAGAAACAATCTCATCTCTCCTCGAGACCTTGGCTGACCCCCGAAACAAAGACCAACGATTTCAATGACTTTGACCTTTTCCCCCCCGCCTGAGAAGGTGGGTGCTCGATCAATGAAATCAGCTTGGGTTTAAGGACGTGACACATGGGAGAGGACTAACAGTGAAACAAGCGGAACAGAGGAGAGAAGTCTGTTCTGGATCTCACTCGACGATACAGAACTGTCTCGACGGTAAAGCAGAAGTCTGTATTTTTCTCTCTTTCTTTCTTCCTCTCCTTTTTTGATATTTCTTTCTTTCTGACACACTCAATAATCTGAAGAGCTTGGGCCGCATGCCTCCCATCACCACAGCGGCTCTATGCACACTGCTCTGAACCTGTGGCCCATCTTTTCTCAGTCATTCATGAGTGCGTGGGGGTGTGTAATAGTCCACTTGCTGTGACGGTCTGAAGAAATAATTACAGACTCCGTCTTTCATCTCGCACCACACAAACGGGTAAATAAGGGCAAGTTCGCAATAGCCGCCACCACATTCCACTGTGGACAACTGAGCGACTGACAAAGCGAGCCATAGAGCTGCTCTCCGCCTTGAAAAGTGTCCGTTTACAGGTTGTTTGGTGCTCTAAGGATTCAGACTTGCCGTTAAATAGAATGTTTTGTAACACTGTGACAGCAGTGTGTCACAGTGTGTGTTTGTTCCGGAGCATGCTACACATGCAGGACTGCGTGAGTTTGCGTGCGTCTGTGTTTTGTCGCGTGGTCTCTATTTCTCGCGCCATGGGATGCCTTATTGGAAAAATAAATTGAATGTGACACACTTTTAGCTTCATCCTGGGATGCAGACATGCTAACCAGGGGCCTTATTAATTAGCTGGTAATGAAGTGCTTCTGTGCTGTTCCACTTGAAGGCCAGGACAGCATGCTGGATCCTCACTAGCGTAATGATAAAAGGATCCTGTGGAGTTTTCCCTTTCCTACGCACACACAAAAACACACACACAAACACACACACACACACACACACACATGCACACACCCTCACAGACATTCACACACACCTGCAAACACACACCTACATGAGCACCCACACCAAACACATGCCGGTGTATGTGTGAGTCATTTCCTCTGCAGTCTTCGTGAGCTCCATGTCAGCACCCAATGAGAAGCGTGTGTCACAGTGAGCTCCATGTCAGCACCCAATGAGAAGCGTGTGTCACAGTGAGCTCCATGTCAGCACCCAATGAGAAGCGTGTGTCACAGTGAGCTCCATGTCAGCACCCAATGAGAAGTGTGTGTCACAGTGAGCTCCATGTCAGCACCCAATGAGAAGCGTGTGTCACAGTGAGCTCCATGTCAGCACCCAATGAGAAGCGTGTGTCACAGTGAGCAAGAACCACCAGGCTCCCCAAAATCCCCAGGATCTCCAACAACACCCCAACAATCACATTCCCACACATTAGGAGAGGACAAAAAGTAATAATATCTGCAGTCCTTTTGCTATAGTCTGCTCAAAGAGAGCAATCAATGGCCTTGTGGGTCACTGTGATGAACAATCAATAGGAGGCAGTAAAACAGCCTGATGGATAAGAGCCCTCACACTACCCCATGGGAGTGTGTGTGTGTGTTTGTGTGTGTGTGTTTAAAGGACTGTGGGGCTGGGGATATGTGAAAAAGAGGTGATGGAAGTGTATTGAACAGGTGCATTGTTCATACTAGTCATAGGTCAGGGGGGGTCGGTATGGTCTGGTGTCAGTGCTGTACAATTCTAGCAGTACTGAGAGGTTTGGAGCACAATAGAAACACCACTGTCTGAGACCTCGCTGGTCAATACTGACACGAGGGCTTTGTTAATTGATCTCCCTTCCTGTATGTGTGAAGAACGAGACATGGAGAAAGATGACAGTTGAGCCCGACTGTTTTCCCGCCCTTTTCTCTCTCTCTCTGCCTCTCAGACGCGTGTGTGGGTGTCGGTGAGTAGAGAGTGAAGAAACTGTCCCAGAAATACCACAGACATATTCAGACAGCACGGGGAAAGCCACGAAGGCAAGCTGACATTCAATCTAATTGACATCACACCAACAGCCATTTCCTTTCTCCCGCGCAGCTGGAAAACTTCTGAAACGTCTGAAATGATTTATCGCCTGCCGCTTTAAGCGCATGCACATTTCTGCCTGTCAGAGTGTCTAAATAAACATTACAGCTTTTTTTTTTCCTTCTTCCCTTTCCTGATTGCACCTCGAGCAGGGGCCCTGACACGATCCGCACACTGTGTTTGACTCTTCGTTTATCCATCCACCTGTTCCTGTGCGGCTTTTACCAAAACTTTATTGGAAAAGCGCATTGTGGCACTCACGGACACCCACTAGGAAGATTAGCAATGAAGGAGGAAGCCATGTTTAAACACTGGCTAATCCTTTAATTGAATGCAGATTTATTCCAGCCCTCTGGTTGGACCAGTTTGCACAGTAGCGTGGGGGGGGGGGGGGGGGGGGAGGGGGATGCTGGGAATGTGGGTCAAAGCGGGCTTCCATCGTGCCTGAAAATTGATTTCAATCCCCTTTTCAGGAAATCGTTGTCATTTTCTGCCATGGCGTTGATTCCCGCTCCTCTGTACTGGCGAGTCAGTGTAGATGTCCACTTCGACGACAACAACAAGGCCTCCCTTCCCTGCTCTGTTAACCTTCCTAGTCTGGTTTGTGCTGTGAGCTCATCCTGCACTTTCACCTGATTAAGAACAACAATACTACCTCTCTAAACCTCCATCTGAGCCACGTGCTTGCAGAGGATGCAGTCCCCCCCGCCCTTCCTATTGGCTCCTGCCAGCCCTGGGGGGGGGGGGGGGGAGGGAGGGCTCCATCTCTCTGCTGCGGCAGTCTGAGGCGTCCTAACATGATTTAACGGGAAGGGGCAGAGGCAGCTGTGGAGGGCCGCGATGACAGCAGGAAGTTTGCTTTCAGTCAGGCTCGGCTGGTGTTTTATGTGCAGGAGACTGACAGGAGAACAAGAGTGTAACTGCAGGCGTTGATGTCTTGGAAGGGAGCCAGACACCCTCCCATCACTCTCTCTCTCTCTCTCTCTCTCTCTCTCTCTCTCTCTCTCTCTCTCTCTCTCTCTCTCTCTCTCTCTCTCTCTCTCTCTCTCTCTCTCTCTCTCTCTCTCTCTCTCTCTCTCTCTCTCTCTCTCTCTCTCTCTCTCTCTCTCTCTCTCTCTCTCTCTCTCTCTCTCTCTCTCTCTCTCTCTCTCTCTCTCTCTCTCTCTCTCTCTCTCTCTCTCTCTCTCTCTCTCTCTCTCTCTCTCTCTCTCTCTCTCTCTCTCTCTCTCTCTCTCTCTCTCTCTCTCTCTCTCTCTCTCTCTCTCTCTCTCTCTCTCTCTCTCTCTCTCTCTCTCTCTCTCTCTCTCTCTCTCTCTCTCTCTCTCTCTCTCTCTCTCTCTCTCTCTCTCTCTCTCTCTCTCTCTCTGACTGCTGACTGTTTTAACTTCAACAAGCAGAGCTAACACTCCATCAGAGAACAGGAGAGCGGTTGCCGTGGATCCAGAACCGTACGTGATCTGGGATCATAGTCCGCGGCGTGCGACGTCAATCAGACGTCCCGTCTGAACGTGCGGCGGTGAAGTACAGGAAGTGTTCTTCATGGCATCCACTCATCTTTTGGCCCCCTCTCTCCCCTTGGCAACGTGCATCCGTCCACACGTGCACACACGTGGAGCCTCACCTTTGTTTTAGTAACCCCTCCTAATGGGTGGGCTCCACTCGTCTGTCTAAGAAGCGATGATCAATTTGCATGCTCGAGCAGTTAATTAGGTCCTTTCACATCTGGAGCAGGAGAGGAGCTGTAATCTCTGTGCACCTGAACACCCCCCCACCCCCCCCCCATCACGTTCTCCCTCCATCTCTCCATCTCTCCATCTCTCTCTCTATCTCATGCGTACATACACGCGGGGCCCCTGGATAATACCTCGGTCCTCCTGGCTGCATGTCACCACATTAGTCTAATTTTCCACAGCGCCGGTCCGGGGAGGGAGACAGCCTTCCTGTGAGGCCAGCCCACAGCTACAGAACACACTCTCTCCTCACTCGGCTTCACACATGGATAACCCTGTCTGCCACTCCCTTCACCTCTCTCCCTACCTCTCTGTATGTCTATCCCCCCCCCTCTTTTTCACTCCCTCTCTCTCGCTCTCTCTCTTTGTCTCTCTTTGTCTCTTTCTTTCTCTCACCTTTCATTTTCTGAAGCCCATACAAGAAAAAAAGGTTACTTGCTGGTGATTAAAAAATAAATAAAAACTGGAAAATTACAAAGCCTCAGGATATAACTTAGTTGTATCTATGACTGTTGTCGTACAAAAGACTGACATAAAGAAAAAAACATACGTTCACTTTTTATTCAAATGCAGTTAAACTCCTAAGATCATATACGCAAAGGCATGTTTGAGTAATGTGCTTTTCTGTTATTTAAGTGCAGCAGCCCCCCTTTCCTTCAAACGGTGGGTTTCCAGTTTCATTTACCATTTCAGCCATTCAAATTAGTTTAGTGGCAGGTCAAAGGTCAGGAAAAACAAATTCCCCAGCCGTTCCCCCGGCTAAGAACCAGGATATTAATTGTGTGTATTAATTTGCTCACAAGCCTCAAGTTGCCTTTCTCCGATAATGAGAAAGGCCCCTAACCTGTGCTTGAGAAGCATTATGTCTGATCACCAGAAGACAGCATCAGTATTCTGCTGCTGCTCCCAGTTCTGAAAGACTGCACTCTGATTTGTCCTGTCCCCAGTAGTGAGAATGATACACTCAAGACACGCCATAGTCATTAACAGCTCTAATACCGCATCGTTTCCTCCAGCTCATCTGATTGGATCGCAAAAAGGAAGTAGGAAAGTGAGGTCGTGGCTGGGGTCTTATTAATCAGCCAATGAGAACCCTCGACAGATCTCATCAAGGAAATAACCCTGACAGGCCACACCAGTATTACAGTATTACTACAGTAGTCAGTAGTGGAAAAAAGGAACCTCCCTTTAGATTGTAATTACTGCAAGTACAGACATGGCACAAAGGGATGGACAAAATAAAGGACTGTGACCCACTTCAAACTGATAGAAATCTCTTCATCCCAGACAGAAATCCAAAACTGGACGTTGTCAACGTACAAGTAAGCGATCAGTACAATTCTCGGGTTTTGGTGTGTATGCTCACTGACCGGTAACCAGAACATCTCTGGACACGGCGGTCCGTGTTCTCCCTGGAGCCGGACGTCTCGTCTTGGCCTTGTCAAACCGGCCCGCTGGCTGATCTGACCTGCCATGTTGGATGGACTGTGGGCCAGCCTTGATGGGATGTGAGGGCGCACTCGCACAGGAACGGTTGGCTGACCTCACGCGCCACACTGACACAGTTGGACGGTGGCCTCTGTACTGCAGACAGAAGGGCAAAGTGAGAGAGGAGAGAGAGCGACATAGAGAGAGAGAGAGAAAGAGAGAGAGAGAGAGAGAGAGAGAGAGAGAGAGAGAGAGAAAGAGAGAGAGAAAGAGAGAGGGAGGGAGGGAGAAAGAGAGAAGGAGGGAGGGAGACAGAGACAGGGTCAAGGTCTTTAAGCCAATGACAGAGCAGTAAGCCATGTCGACCTAAACCAACCAACCAACTGTGATGTAAGCTGGGTTGAGGTGTGCAGACTCTGCAGCTCGTTAATTCCCCCTGCCTCCTCAACATGTCACCGAGGTTTTACCCGTGTATTGGCCTGGAATAGCTCCTCGCAACGCATGGAGATCCGATGCACAACCCGAACAAAGCGCATTATCCCTATTTAGCCTGAGCTCTCATTCAAGATGCAACAGCCAGCTCGATATCTAGGGTTTATCCCAAACAATAACATCTCTGTATAAACTATTCCCTTTCATGTCAGACGGATGCCCCTTGGGGGCAAACGAGGAATGGTTTCAGTAAACGTTGAAGAAGCTACGATTCTCCTTGATCCTGGAGATTTATAAGAGACCAAAGATTAGAGGCGTTTTACGTCTGATTCAGAAGCCACCTTTGCAGGGTTTCTAGGATCCGACATGCTCCTTACTGAACTCTGACATCACTTAGAAACAGGGTAACAGCCAAGGGGAAATCTCCATTTATTCCTGATATCATAGCACATCTTATGATATTTCTACTCATCCGTGATGTAGAGGAAGAAACACATGAATAAATCCAACACTAACTTGGCCGTTGAGGGTTTGTGTTGGAACTGTGCTGTCCATTGTGGCAACGAACGAGTTTCCAACGCATGCCAATGTTTCCCGTCATGCAAATAGACATGCAAATATCATACCATCCACAAGCTCGCCTGCCAGCCAGGCGATGCCTGTGAGGATCGCATTACCATCCCACAACCGCCTCGGAAACCCAGGACTGTCCCCCTCCCCCACCCCCCCTCCTCGTAACAGGAAGACGCGTTCCAGCGCGTCCTCATCCGTGGCAGAGAAGAACGACCATCCCTCTCTCTCCTGACAAGCCTTTTCATTCTCTATCACTATCCATACCTATGCCTGCCGGAGAGGTACCATTCCTCAGCTGTCGTCTAGCCGGCTTCATCCATCTTTCTCCTCGCCCTGGGAGAGAGGGGGAGACGGGCGCGGAGCGACTCCTGGAACGAAGGAGACGGCGAGAGGACGAGAGGAGATCAATGAAAGAGGGAAACAGAGAGGTAACTGAGGGCCGATGGAGACCGTGTCTGGCTCGTTAGGTCACATAATACAGTGCCTTTCCGATATGAATTATTGAATGGGGCGAATGAAGCTTATCTGTCAATGGTATTGGCACAACAAAAGGGGGCTGGATGGAATCGCACGGGCACCGCGTATGAAAGACAATACGTCTCAAATCTTGTTCCATGGGAGTAACATTAGTTGAATGTCTATTTACCCCTGACATGTTCGTGGTGACTCTGCATCGAAGAACCAGGTTCTCTGGCGCCGCACGGCAACCGCTCTGCCCCCTCGTGCCAACAGGTGACATCACTGTCACATCTGTGAGGCTGGCACAAGCCGGTAGAAAGCACTGAACCCACGGGCGGTGACGGAGCCAAGTGGAGTTGCCAATTCCCAAAGCAACACATGCGTCCACGTTGGCGCGTGCATGCACACCCACAGTCCGTCACTGGAGTTAACCAGAGTCGGCCCCCTGACAAAGACACTGTGGCCCCCCACCCCCACCCCAGACATGTTGGCCCTCCCAGGCAGCCATGGCTGACTACCCTGATCCAGCCCTGCTCTATCTATCTATCCCTGGGCTCCTCCCCTCCTCCCCTCCTGTATGGCCAGAATTTGTCCAATCAGCAAAAAGCTGGAGTTTGAATAAGCCAGGGCTCCCCCGGGGGCTGTTGGTTATTAAACGGTAAATGTTAGGGCCAGGCCCAGAGGACTGCAACTTGCAGGGGTGTGTGGAAGCTTTGTCTATGACTCTACACACACACACTCCCTCTCTTGCTCTCTCTGTCTGTCTCTGTCTCTCTCTCTCTCTCTCTGTTCCCTTCGTCTTCTCTCCTTCCCTCTCCATCTCTCTCTCAGCTACAAGCCAAGTGAATAAAGAGCTAGTGCCATGCTCGGGTGCTTGGGGGATGGAGGGGAGAAGAGGGCCCACAGGCCTAAAGCACAGTCAGTGAGCAGGGCCAAGGACAGGGCCAGCTCCATACCACGTCTGGTTGAGCAGAGGGATGGGGCCTCGGTGTGGGCAGGAGAGGACAGGGAGAGGGACTGGATGAGTGAGCGTGGAAACGTTGCCTGAGTGTACAGTTCTCCTCTCCTGAACGGTCAAGGAACACGTCCGATCATATCCAACAGCACTTTAAACCATCAGAAACCCTCCGGTCCCCCACCCCATATCTCTTTCTCATTCCGCCTACCCCAAGGGTGGGGGTGCGGGGGAGGAGGGGGGGGGGGCAGGCTCTAACTGATAATCTCCTAAACCACCAGGACTGAAATATGTTTCCCTCCACTCAGCTGTCCAACACGTTAATCCAGACAGGATTAAATTATCATTATTTTTAAACAGTGATGGCTGATCCTATTAATTTAATCACAATGGCCACATGAGGCCTGCCTGGCTTTGGGTGTATTTCTGTTGCAGTTTCTCCAAGGCGTAGTACGACACCTCCAATGCCCAGTGCTGGCCTGGAGACGGAAGGGAGGTTGCCAGGTTCAGCAAACGTGTCAACCCCCTCCAACGCAAACATTTCCCCTCCGCTCGACGCGAGGCGGAAACAGGAACGCCGCCGGCGCGGCCGCGACGACAACCGAACCGTAAGCGAGAATCACGGCGGCGGGCGGCGCACATTAGTCGAGTGTTATGAAAATGTTATGAATGGATGTGAAGAGGCATCCGCCAGACCAAAGCTGCGAGGGCTGCCACGCCGTCTGGCGAGGCAGCTGTTTTTCAGAGTCTGTGCTTCACACCACGCTGCGTGTGTGTGTGTCCTCCCCCACACCCCTCACCCCCCACCCCCCACGCCGAACCACCCACCAGGGAGACCGTGTTACAGAGCGATAAGTGCCTGACCCGGCGAGACCCTGTCGGAGCGCTGCCCACCGCGCCGGGGCGTGACGTGCCAGGGAGCGGGACGCTCGGTCGGCTGGCTCGCGCTGGCGTCGCGCTGTCCAGCCACTTCATGTCCAGATAAAACGAAACAACAGCTCGGAGAATAAAGATAAAGCCCTTAGTTCTGTGGAATACGCACGCACACACGGACAAGGACACACACACTGGGCGAACAGCCTGCTTTGCATGAATTAAACACTTTCCTGACAAGGTCCCAGATGCCTGGGCTGGAAGCACAGTCAGGAGGAATTGGCTGAGAGATCCACTGCTAAAGCAGCAGCTCGGGGAGGGGGGGGGGGGTGAGGGGGGGGGGGGGCTGAGCGGTAAGACGGAAAATAAATGTTAAATAAAGCGTATTGTAACACCTATTCAGACCTCGAGTGGGTAAGTGTTACAGTGTGTGTGTGTGTGTGTTTGTGTGTGTTCCTGGCTGTGCTTAAGCCCGGGGTAATTTTTACATGCACCGTTCTTTTCCATGGAAGGTGACAGACAGTAATTGACGACTGGAACATAGAGTGATGCCACACAAACCGTTGTGGCTGAAGTCTCCATTTAGTGGCTCTCACAGCAGAACATTTCCATCTTATGAATACCGAGTCGCCAGGCCGGGAACGCCGGGCAGACGGACAGCTCCCCTGAGGCCCCTGCCCCTGCCCCTGCCCCTGGGGAGCACGGCTAGCTCTGCCTGCTGGAGGAGAGCAGGGCAGGAAAGCAGATGCCGTGGAGCAAGCCATCAAGAGACGAAGGCGTTCTTCTTCCTTTGCATGGCCTTAGGGCACCGAAAGCAACACTTGGCAGTGCATGGCTTCTTGTAGTATCTGCGTATTTGTCCTCTCTCTGAACTTGAAATCCTGTCTGGCGGGAGACGGCACCCACGGAATTGTTTGATGGCGCACTTGTGATGTGACCTTGACTTTGTTGCGCTGCAGAATGTGCTGTTGTATTGAGATGTTGTTGTGGCACTGCACATGATGTACATTCCTTGACTATAACCACCAACATACTGTTAACTATGCCTTGATGCATGCCTTCTGCTGTACTGTCGTCATGCAACTGTATGTCACATTGGGATAAAAGCACCTTCCACAATAATTTAAATGTAAAAATGGAATTATATTGTATTTCATTTCTGAGGCTCATTTCACGGTCACCTTTTCCAATCATAAAATATGAGAATCAATTCCTGCTTTGACATCATCCATGGATACCATCTCCCTGCCCGCCTTGGAGCTATCCATGCCCTCCGCTTTGTCCTACTCAAGATAACACAAGCTAAAATGACATACCACACAACATCTTCCATCCCCCATGGTTTCCATTATCTGGTAAATGGAAAAATACTGCTGTATCTTTCCTTGCGTTTTCAGCTCCCAGGTATTCTCTCCTGTCTGCTTACTGATTCTGACCACAGCAACACAGTAATTATGGCCTCCATTCACTTCTGAGTGTTCTCCATCAGGGCTGTCCAATTACATTACCCCGGCTACATCATTGACTAAAAAGATTCTTAAAGCAGTGGGGAATTAAGAGTAATTAATGAGGAACTTTTTTTCCCCCTCAAAGTCTAATTTTCACAGGAATTCATTAAAAATTGTTTACAAGAGAAGTGTTTTTATTACAATTTTTTCACCTTTGCCTCACAACTTTTAATTAGCGCCAGCCTCAAGGTCGTAATGGCTTCTAGAACAATACTTGCATAGGTAAGCACATTTGAGGAAAACGTAGCCTTTCAAATTGAGATGAATGGAGGACTGAGTAATGAGCAGAGAGACACACTGGGATCTGCCCACCAAGCAGAGATGACATTTAGAACAAAGAAGAGATGACCCAGTGATCTCTCTCACTTTGTCTCTCTCCAACCTTAACCTCGCTCTCTGTATGCATCTCTGTCTTTCAGTAAAAAAAAAAAATCCTCCCGAAAAATTCATGATCCAACCTAGTCGGAGCAGCTAAGCATTGCATTTCCCGAGCTCTACTTCATTACAGTCACAGCATGTTACGGGTGAATCTGGATATCCAGCAACACTTCCACAGGCCTCACGAAGAAACGAGTGTCCAGGGTGTGACTCACTGTTCTGTGTCCAGCACCCCGGCGCTGGTTGACTCTACGCCCAGCGGGTCCCTGATGTGGAGTTCAGCAGGTGTCAGCGCAGTGCCGTCAGAACCCAGGAGCTGTGCAGAGGAGAGGATTTCATCACACGCCAGGGGAGCGCTGTGGGATGACGGGGGGGGGGGGGGGACACACAGACACACACACTCTCCAGACACACTCTCCAGAGACGGCCCCATGCTGACACCCGGGCCCAGAGCGCCTTTCACACACGCACCGAACGTGGCTGGACACACACACACACACGCGTGTACACACACACACATACACACGCTAAGTGACGAAACTTGGTTAGTTAGAAGAAGCACGTTTCCGAGGCGCTAATCTGAGTGGAGTGTGTGGGGACGGCTTCGCAAATACATACTGGCATCCATCAGCTGTTAGCTCTTACAAACCCTAAGCATTCATAAACAGACCTAAAAGACTGTTGAAATGTAACAGCTGTGAAAATACTGTCTCCCTGACTAAATTACTTTTTTGCTGCATAAAAGCTCACTATGGACTTTCGCAGATAAATGTAATTGCAAAAAGCTGTCTGTCTGTTTAAATATGCAGGCTCTGAGCTCAATAAATGAGCTCAATTAAATATCTGTATTTGAACAATGGCACTTATCTATGATAATTGGCACATAACTAAACATTTTTCTAAATGAAAATAAGGGAAGGGGACCATGGGCCCAGTTGAAGACATTCCATAAATCTAACACTACTGCTGCTTTGCATATAGTGCTGCAGGGCAAGTGCTGACACGTTCTGTGCTCCTTGATTTAATTTCTCTTTAGGCACTGTCAAATGTTTTCTCACAACGAGTCTATATTAAAAAGGGCCCAGAGTCAATGATCTCATCTAAAAAAAGAAAGGAAAGAAAAGGACTGCGGCGCTCCTAACAATGAGATGACATAATCAGACAAGATAATCGTGGCGGGGGAATCATCGCAAACATTAATCAAGGTGGGACAGAGACAGAGCAGGCCCCGGCTCCTGCCGATGATGGCGGATCTCCGCTCTGTGTGGGGAGACCGGGACTTGCAGATGATGGATGACTCTCTCGGCCAAGGAGATCCATCACCGGTTCTCTGATGGCCTATCAGCTTGCTCACATTTCATTTACATCATAAATTAGGCCCCCAGAGAGGGTTCCCGGGCCCCGTGACAGTGGACACGCCCTTTGACACCCAGGGATTAGCTGCTGAGGGCTCGGAGAACGAGGGTACAGAAGGAAGAGGGCCCGATGTTTAACTCCCATTACACGTGTTAGCGAGCTAATGGTTTGCTTAGAAGCTCAAAGTGAAGCTTACAGCGCATTACGGTGAGTCAAGTCATCATCAAATCAAAATGAATAAGTATTGATCTAAAAGCATTAGGTCAAGGATGCTGCAGAGCGACTGTGAAAAGTAAGTAAATGGTTACAAATTAGAGTGCGCTCCATCTTCAAGGCAAAAGTCAATGTCTAATTAGGTTTAATTGACCAGAAAAGTGACCCATGTAAATGACTGTCTAACTCATGTAAGCACCTCAGTAGCTCACCATTCTTATGTAATGAACCTCAATAAATCTCACTCCTTAAGAGAGCTAGCCCTGAGAATAAATTAGCAAAGGGGGCTGGTTTTACAAGGGCTTATTTCCCCTTTGTTGAACTAAAATATGTTTATTATATACACTGCCCTGCTCCTGGGAAGGTTTCTAGACAAACTGTCATTATTTTCACCACCGCCGAGAATTGAGCCGTGTTTGGAAGTAGCACAATAAGAGGCTTGTGTTTCTGATTAAACAAATGCAGAATCTAAGTGTTAACCTCCTTATTTACATGTTTTGTAAGCCGCAAGATGATTGACATGAAAATAAACATACAGCAATGAAGTTCAAGGAGAAGACGGACGTGATTTGCATTTGCCGCTAGCGTTGTCACATGGAAACACACAAAGTGTGAGGTTTGTCTGTAGTTTCGATCACCAAACCCAGGAAGCAGAATTAACCTTTGATGCATAACATGGGATGGGATGTTTATGGATTTGGAATTCCTCGACGTTCTCATTTTTCAAATTGACTCTCTAACACAGTAAGACTTAACATGAGACTTAACACAAGACCCAACAAAGTATACAACACTGGCCCTAACAGAGAGCCTGATAAAAGACCTAAAAGAAAAAGACCCACAGGACCTAACACAGACACAACAGAGGACCTACCAGGAAGTCTGTGAGACGACCTCAGAGCTCAGTGGCCACACACTGACTCCCCCAAACCCCTCATTAGTTAGCTCTGTGTTCAAAGAGCAGAGCCACCCTGGGAATAACCGGGAAAACTTCCGTCTCTGGAAGAGGACTGGAGCTGCTTTATCTTAATGCCAGCTTGGGAACATAGCCATATCCCCCTCTTCTAATAAACTCACATTCTCACATTCTGAGAAGGCACGCCACAATTTTTTTTTTATCACTGCTTGTAAGTACAGGCAATAAGCAGCATCTGATTATTAAAATCATGTTTTTGTAATATCTGGCAAAGTGGGATAAACAAAGCCGAGAAATTATTTCAATACAATTTGTTTACTGAACTGCTGAGCTCAGGCATCTCATTTGTAATGAGAACAAAATTAGCATTGCAGAAAGTCATGGCCACTATTTGATTGTGTTTCATTTAATGAAAGACAAACGGGAGACGTAGCTTTCTCATTTCGAAAAACTGCATGTTGAACTGGAGTTTTGTTGAAGCAAGGAGTAAGGATAGTTTGTCAGTTGTCAAAAGACACAACTGGTGAAACTGGCCATTTACCCTTCAGAACTACCCAGCTAAGATAAGCAACCACACACACACGCATGCACGCACACGCACACGCACACTCACGCAAACACACATGAAGCAGAGCATGGGCTGAAGAGGAGTAGAGACTGAGGCCAGGCTGACAGAACGGACAGGTCTTCACACCCTCCGTGGTGTGCTTTAGAGCAGTCAGTGTCCAGTGAACAGGAGCCCGAGCATCAGGCTCCTCACGGCGAGCTCTTCTCCGGCCTCGCCAACACACAGCACAGGGAGAGAGATCACCGCTCAGGCGAAACCAGGCCTTCACGTTCTGAAGGAGTGCTTTGTGGCTTTGCTTGCAGAACAGCGCCAGGCCCCGCCCGTCATGGGAAGCAGACAGTCTTAAGCGTACAGTATGCTGTTGTTTTGTTTTTTTGACACGAGAGCCTGGTCAGGGGGGCTCTTCAGAGAGAGTCCTCCTGCGATGCTCCTCGTGAAAACGCCCGTCAGTCCTGTCTCACCGCCGCCGGGCTCTGAAGACGGTTGTTCTTTTCATTGCCGTGTTCATCTGAGCCACGGACAGAGAACGAGACGGTGGGAGGAAGGCCGACGCGGAAAGCCAAGGAAGCGAGCCAGGATTTTTTCCTCCATCTTCCACGATCCAATTTAGGAATGACGTTTTTTGGACGCAGCGTCAGCGCAGGGAGATGACAACTGTTCATCCGCTGCTTGAGACTCGACGACGGCTTCCTGGACAGCGGAAGTCTGGGATGTGGGCGTATCTTCTGCCCGTAGCACCCAAAGGAGGAGAATCGCTGCGGCTGGCCTACATCTTCAGATCAAAGTGTAGAAAAGGAGAGGCGTGTAAAAGAGGCTTTTTACCGTTTCCTTTTTCGGTTGGCGAGTCTAAATTAGCTAGATTGTTATCTTTGCTGGGTGGACATCAATGAAGGGTTCAATAATTGAGATCTCTGACTCGCCTCGGAACGACTTCCTGTGTTTTGCTCATTTAACGGCAAGTGCACACTGTAAAGGAAGGCCCATATAGGATCGACACCCTCCTAGCTTAATGGATTCTACTCGGATGGTGAGGTCACAAGATACCGAGGGTACTTGAAACATCAGATAAGACTCGACATATCAATAATCTTTGGATCAAATTTGCCCTCTCTAAAGATATTTGTACTAGTATTTGACTTTCATTCAGTCTATTATTCTTGCAAAGTGTGTGCAGTATTCCTAGCTGGAATCACTGCTTGACATGAAGCGTCCTTCAAGCTGCAAGGCTCGCAGTTCAATTTGTCCTAATTCAAGCCCTAATTGTACTGGGGCTACCAGCTAATTAAATGTTCAGAGGAGTGATGAATTAGGTGGGTCAATCATAACAACTACAGTAATTACTCAGGAACTGTCGTACGCCTCATGCATACAGATTTCGACAGGAGCAGGATGATTAGGTTTTACTGTGACCCCTTAGGTGGCAATGAGTCACAGTAAATCATAGGCAGGATGAATTCAGCAAACATGGCGAGGCTAAGTCATCAGTCCGGAATTCCAGCAATATGTAGAACTGTGCAATCCCATCTGAACTCACTTTTGTTTTTGACCACATCTCACTGTTGTGTCAGGGGACATCTTTCCCTGGCAGAAACTATCACAGGAGCACCAAGGAGACATTCCTTCTGACAGTTAAACTGAAGCCTGTTGGACAGGAACATGTCTAGAATTGTACTTGCTGCTTACAACACAACATGCTTGCTATGATGGAATTGTCAGTGTGTGCTGGGGTTCATCTATTATGGGATGTGTCAGGGCCAGAGAGCCCTGCTAGGGCTGTGGAAGCCAGCAGGGTTAATGATGAACGCTGGGACAGATGGCTTTTGTTGTCTGATGAAGTGATGGCTCCCAGAAGCCTCTGCTCTGTCACTAAACACCAAGTCTGACAGGCCTGGAGGAGAGAGGGAGAGGCAGCCAAACACCGAGGGAGGGAGGGAGGGAATACAAGGCTGTGATAAGAGCCCTTCACAGAGGGCTGATAACGATGTATATTTTCAAGATACATTCTGTAAAGGAGCCATTCTAATTCACCTGTTAATCTAGCACTTGAGTTGATAATGCTTAGCTTCCTGGCAACACATTCCAGTTCCCTCACGAAGGAAGACATAGTTTAATGAATATCAACAACATCCAGACCAGGACATCCAAACCTAGACCGGTTTGAATCCAAATGCAATTTCGAAGCCAAACAGAATCCTCTCAAGCTTTTTCAACGTGGCTGCAATTTGCATGATACAGCTCAGTCACTTTGTAACAAGCAGCCGTGAGAACAATGTGTGGCTGCACTCTTGCCTATTAACATTCAGCAGGTCAACGTTGGACAAGCTCCACTCTTGTACAGCCCAGAGAGGGTACTACTGCAGGGATGAACTAAAGAGACAGATTGCTGTGGGTTTTTTTGTTGCGAGCGCTAAGGCTTGATAATTTAATGTAACAAAAGCTTTTCCGCTGAGAAAAGCTTGGCTGCGTTTTAATTGACTTAATCATTTTATTACTCTACAAAGACAAAAGATGAATACCCTCTTATCTGTGAGGAACCAAATGAGAACAAGCGAACAAGTGTGCCAACGCTGTTGAGTTGTGTTGAAATGAAAGGGAACTGTAGTCAGTACAGATAATTCTCAGGGATAAGATATCTTTAAACACTATCAGTGTCAGTTTTGGTCTTGATGACAGCTAAACCTTTCATTACATTTGTACTCATCAGTTATTGAGGAGCTAGGAGCTATAATCACTGCATTGGCAAGACAGACCATTCACTAACTCAATGGGTTCCTGTCAAGTGCCTTATCGCATTGTACTCATTGTATCATTGTATTCAGATGAGATTCCACAGAGTGAAAAAAAGAGAGTCGACCTGACGAGTGGATGCACAGCATCTTCTCAACAGATTGAGGGGCGCTCGGAGCTAGTCACAAGAGCACAAGAGGATGATCGTGTCACCTGCTCTGACCATAGCTGGGAGTTACAAAAAGGTCATAGGAGATGGTCTGACATGCCCAGACCGAGGGGGAAACAACTCAAGAGGATTGAGAGTGAGGAGGATAATATTTTTATCAGATGTCCTCGGGCCCGGGCTGCTGTTGTTTGACTCTTCTTGCTAAATGGAGCCTCGAGGAAGTGGATAAGAACAACAAGTGCCGACAAAGGCAAAGGTAATTTACCGGCGTGGCTCATCAGCCATTCCCTTCACAGGCGGGGAGCAGAGAGAAATATGCATGCTAATCCACAGTTTATGGAACGGAAAAGCCTCCACCAGCTGCCGAAGGAGATAAAACATGGAACGAAGGAATATATTTTTCCGTGCGTTTTAGCACAGCCGCCGCGCACATGAAAGGAGAGTGAAACATTCCGCTGCAATCAATTTCAATTACGGTGGCCCTTGTTTCGCGGCCTGACGGTAAAAAAAAGGCCCTCTTTCGATTCCTCACACGCTGACTCCAACAGCTGCTTTCCATCCATCAAGCTTCCCAGGCAACTTGACAGACATCCGTCATCGGTGCCTAAATCAAATCAAGTCATCCGAATGAAAAGCTGCCACGATGGGAGACTGGAGATGCTTCTAGCTCCAGTCCTATCCCCATCCCTAGGCCTAGCCCCGGGCCTATCCCTAACCCTAGCCCTAGCTCTACAACCCCAGCAGAAATGCAGCATTGAGGAAGTGGAACATGTAATAACGTTAGGCATGCTCGGAGAGAACGAGAGGCAAATCTATAGTAATGAGCCATTTCCTTCCAGGTTAAACAGCGTTTTTGCTCTCCCGGCCACATCGTGGCCCTGTTGCCCCGAGGTGCTGAGGGGTTGACTGAGCTGAGTTGACTCCAGGGAGGGAGGAAGGGGGAAGGGCGGGGGGTGGGGTGAAGAGGGGTGGAGGGGGAGGACAGAACGGCTGTCTCCATGAAGCCTCAGATCTTTCCTGGGATTGACCTACATTGGCCCCTGTCTTTGATGTCTCACCGGTTTCCCCAGGCAGGCTGGCCGTGAGCCTCCACAACAGACGGAATCAGACACACACACACACACACACAACAACAACATGCACACACAGACTTACGCACAGGTAACGTGTACACAAGCGCAGGTAGGCATAGCCTGAGGGCGGACAGCGCGAATGAGCTGTTTTTAAATGAGCGCAGTTGATGCCTCCACATACTCGCTGAATACAAAAGCACTTTTGTACAAAGTCATTGAGTCGAGGTTTCCTGCTTATGTTCCGCCTTGCATTGCTTTTGCAACAACAGAAACCAGTTGAAAGGCGTTTCTCCAGAGGGCTTTCTCTCATTTTGCTTCACTGATCATCAAAGATCCGCCAACCCCCCCATGCACCCGCATTGCTGGCAGTGAGCAAACCTGGCAACCAACCAAGTCCACTGCATTGCCCCAGCATGACCACCCACTATCAAGCGCCATTCCATGCTGCAACACATGGCTGTCTGAGTGGAAATCGGCCATGCAGTTATAGGATTCTCTGGTGGAATTCTGTGGTTTGGAGAATAAATGGGGGCCTGATTGAGAAGAGAAGTTTCAGCCCTGCACCCTGCCTCCCTCTCCCTCTCTCTTTCTGTTTCTCTTTCTCTGAAAGCCCTGGTCTATCATCATTGGTAGAGGGCATTAAAGCCACCTGGACGGGAGCCAATACCCACGGCGATGGATTTGAGCCTGGTCAGTCCACCTTTCATTATTCAACATCAATCTGCGGCCGGGGAATAAAAGATCCACAATCAGATCAGCAGCAGGTCTCGTCCAGATAACAGCATTAGCTCCTCAGAGACATGGCTGACTCGAGGCCCTGGGCCACCTCACACTCCACCCCGGTAGCCTTCTCTGCTCCCTGCTCCCTGCACATGAGCTACTCCCTGGTGTCACATTGCTCGTGTGTGAGAGAGCTGGCTGTCACAGAGGACAAGAGCCAAGGGAAAAAAACAGTCTGAGTCTTATCATTTGTCCAGATCTTCTCTTCCGGTTTCGATTCAGTGATTGGTTGTGCCTCGACTCCAGTTAAAGGTGGTGCAAATGACAGGTTTTAGAGCTCCCAGGGTCCTCCTGCCTCCTGGTAATCTTCCCCTCTTAGGACCATGGAGCTCAGGGCACGCCTGGCCTGCAGATTGGAGACGGCTCACCCTCCAGTCGTTCCTATTAGATGTGCACCTCCAGGCTCCTCATCAAAGCAGCAGGCGGATTTCATCTGGCACTGAGCTGACACCTCGTAGATTAGACCTTCTCTCTCCCTCTCTCCCTCTCTCCCTCTCTCCCTCTCTCCCTCTCTCTCTCTCTCTCTCTCTCTCTCTCTCTCTCTCTCACCTTCTTTTCCCCTCTGTCACTCTCTCTCTAACCCTTTTTCTCCCTCTGTGTCATTCTCTGTCTTTGTCTATCCCCCATCCATCCCTCTTTTATTCTCTCGTCAAAACCTTCGTCTATCACAAAACAGCTGTCCAATTAGACTTTCCACAGCCAAACGTCAATAAAAGTCTTGCTGAATGCGATGAAAGCCCCCATACCCTCCCTCCAAGCCACATTAGAGAAACATTTCTCAGTTAAGAGAAAGTAGCGACACATGACCACCTGCTGTGCCTGTAATAGGAACATGCATGCAGGGTCACAGTTAAGTAAGTAGCGGAAGATGATGTCGTTTGGGGCTTATGAAAACCAAACGCCATAAAAATGAAACGTTAATTTGCCACCGCCAACCCCTTCCAAACCCCCCCCCCCCCCCCGAAAAAACAAGACAGTCCCTTTAAGAGCTGTATCTCTTGGTTTCAAGTCTCATAAAACGGTACTTCTTTATCAATAAAAAGCTGTGAAGGGAGGAGGAGTGGGCCTCAAATGGGCGGGTGTCGACAGCCCATCCCGGCTGCAGATAAGTCACCTAAGAGTGTTTAAAAGGCTTTCTGCTGTTATCTCCAGGACAGAGGGGGGAGACCCTATTGAATGTGATGGGATCTGGCAGAAAATCAGTGCCGGTTGAGCCAGTAAAGCGAAGCCCAGATAATGGAATACAATGGAAAACAAAAGCCACTCTATAAAATCTGAATTGGTCCAATTTTGGTCCTGTCTGGGTTTAGCTGTTTCTGTCTGAGGGAAGTGAACAAAGGTGGTGTACGTCCGGGCTTGTGTACTAGCAGGGATACGGATCCAGTGGAAACAGAAGGGTCATGAGTTGCTGTATCTGCTTAGAGAGATAATGAACAGAAACACGCTGAACCGGTGTACCTTCAAAGGCAGTCTCCTCCGGTACAAAAGGCCAACTTTGATGCGTTCCCGTACCAAACGACTAAAGTTTTCATCTCGTTTTGGCGTGTCATGTTTTGATGTGTCAGTGTAGTCGTGGTATAACAAGACGCCCTCAGGCTGGGAGAGAAGTGGTGCAGTTCCCACCAAGGCGTCGTGGGATTCAGCTGCCATCTGTCACTGCGTCAGTGGGACACAGTCACAGAAGAGTCACCGGCTCCACCCCCACCACCTCACAGCCACACAGAAGGACTAATATTACCAAGCTGCTCTGGTCTTTCGCGTTGAGTCATGAGTGCTAACGTCAAACCTTTTTATTTTTCAGTTTGAAACTTTCAAAAGGCCGTGGGTCAGCTGCGATCTAAAAAAGAGCCGTGCCGGGTAAACGCTGAATCATGTGAATCTTCCCAGGGTGCAAGGACAGCTTCAGGTGAGTTAGACCCCAGCGCAGCTGACACGGCAGCTACTCCAGGGAGCGCACCATGACTTCTAGCAGGCAGGGGTGATATCATACATCCTGCTGACGACGCCAACACCTGGCAACGCTGCCTGGTTGACGGGCAGGTGAGCGTTGCTAACAGGTGGCCGGGGGGGTGGGGGGGTTGGGGGGGCGGTGTGGCTGCTTGAACAGCAGGAGGAGCCCCAGAGAGACGCCAGCCTGAGTACCGGCCCTGGCACCGCGCCAGCTGCACTTCCACCCATCACCATGGACACCATCGTCGGGGGACACGTCCTAAGAACACTTTAGGCCCATGAAAGCCTGCCCCCTCTTAGTAACTGCATGGCTGTGAGTGTTCGTGTTTACTTAGCCCATTATGCAGGGCTAAGTGGTGTTCTTGATGAACATCAGGTGACTGGCTAAGAGTTCTGAGGAACACTATTATGTAGTAAATTAAGCACCGATAAAGTCTCTCCTTCAGCTCTGGCTGAAACAAGCTGTACTCTGCTTACCGTTTGACGTGTGTCGGGGGAGCGAAAACTGACTAGCATAGTGGCACATTTTTAGCATTTTTATTGGCACAGTGGCCCAAAAGGTTAATTAAGCAAAGCATTTCACTTCCTGGATGGCTGTTTGAATTTCACGACCTGTGCTAGAGTAGGGAGGCCGTGATGATTATCATTTAACCCCGGGCGTGACACCCAATCAGAGTGCTAATAGAGAGAAAAGGTGTTGAAATGGCAACCCAGCCAAACATGCTGGAGCAGCATAATGAGGCCCCGAGTGCTCCTGGACCAGAAAGAGAGGAAGAACATCCAAACAAAACCTTGCAGCTAATTGCGTTCGCTGCATCTTACACGTGTTTAAAGACGGGGCGACGCATCCAACACCAAAACACCGCTGGATTCCTCATGGGACAACGCTCAGACATGGATTTGTCACCTGGCAGGAAGACAAACGACGAAAATGAACTTTCTAGAAATCAAAAAACGCAGAAATAGATTATATTTGGTTTATAGCGGGCACTGTCTCCTCCCCTCTATCCATCCCTGCCCTCCACTCGATCTCAAACCTAGATTCATGAACAAACTCATAATAAAAACACCAAAATGGATGATGAAATGATGAGCAGGATAGATGCTGGTCCTGATGGGCCTGTCTAAACTTGGCCATGTGAAGTCAAACATAGCGGGAGAAGCTAGCTGTTGAACAGACAGCACTGCGACTGAGCAAACCTGACTAATGACCCATGTCATTGGCACCTCCCCTGACGCACAGGCAAAGCAGTCTGGGAAATGGAATTCTGATGTGGCCCAACATGTCGGCCTCATTGTTCATCTGTGACCATTTAAGACTGCGTCCGACAGCTGTAATGAATATAAATATTAGCAGAGCAGTGCATAGTATTGGCCTCAATGCAACATTCTATAAAGGGTCAGGGAAGTCATGCTAATCAATGGCACGTTATTAAATTGAGGGAGCCAGGGCATGGGAGATGTAGTTCAATATGCAGACACTGCAGTGCCCCACTGCAGGTCATGCAATGACCTGATTGGAAATTGATAATTAAAAGCTTTCCATCTCACTCAGGGGGTCAATGAAATCATCCCCAGAACCAACACCCACCAGCTTCATCCAAGGATGACTCCTCATCTCCACATCCCATCACTTGACGGCATTTCCCTCCTCAAACACCACGGTTTAGTTGTGAATTGAAAAACCAATTATCCGTAGCCAAAGGGAGAGAAAAAAAAAACACTCTTGAACAAACAGCACACAGCAGGGAAACGACAGAATAGGAAACAAGTACAAATATGCTCCTACTCTGTGGCAAACAGCCGTGAACTGACAACTGGATATAAACAAGAGTGTACAGAAAAATGGATGTGGAAGAGGGGGCATTACTGAAAGGGATCACGCCGTGCTAGATTCACACGGGAACCCGGAGGAGGGGAGTCCAAACACACGGATCTAACTGATGCCTGGAAAGAGCCCCCGCCCTTTGGCTGAAGCATGACAGCGTAAACCTCCCAGTGCCTAATGAGTGAATCCATTCAGGCAGACCAGGAGTGGAGGAGGAGACTGGGGGAGGAGGAGGAGGAGACTGGGGGAGGAAGAGGACTGGGCGAGCGAGGCGCAGTTGTAGCTGGGCTTCCGCAGAGGGGTTATGTAAACAGAGTGGTGCTGTACAGTGCATGGCCTGGCCAAACTGAGAAGTGCAGTATTAAACACTGACCTCAGCCCATCCGCAAATAGTCGGACCGCGTTTCTGAAACATGACGGGGGGGAGAGAAGGACATCCCAGCCCACCATAAGTAACGGAAGACGACTGTGGAGCATAAACAGAGAGAGAGAGAGAGAGAGAGTAAGATAGAAAGACAGAGAGGGAGAAAAAGACACACATATTGGGGGTCGTGGGAGGATGGGGGGGAAACATGACAACTTGACAACTTCTCCCCCCACCCCCCACCCACCCACCCCCCCAGTGCTCAAGAGACAACCACAGCGGTGATGACAGAAGAGATGGCCAGCCCAGCCGTGTCAGCTCCTGGGGGGAACACACTGTTGGAGAGGAGCCCATTATGAACTAGGAGATGTGTTTGGATGTTAGAGCCCTCCCAGGGCGCTGGTGGGGGCTGTACCACAACACCTCAGTCTGGACACATCTCTACTGCAGTTTGAGGAAGATCGGGAGAGAAGGGTCTTGGCTGGAGGCTCAGGGTCTAGTTGTTTTAAGGGGCCCCGTGTGTGTGTGTGTGTATTTGTGTGTGTGTGTGTGTGTGTGTGTGTCCAGTTCATTCTGAGAACCACTAAGACAAGATTCATAGTTGTTGTAGAATGTCTCGTTGAAATGAAACATTATCGTGCAAGACCAATAATCAAAAATATAGCCGCAAGCAACGATGGCGGATTCCTCCTCAAAATCATATGAATAATATCAAATGATTGGCCAGTGTCCAGAAGGCTGACATTTTGTCCAGATATAGTATTTTGACTGAGGAACAAAAGGGTTCAACTTGCAGTGGTACAATACAGATGAAGGTAGAGCCCTCATCTTGTGTTGAGACGCTCAAGTCATTATTATGCATCGTTAATATAAATATCTTAGGAGTCTGTACGCACGCAAGTATGGTAGCTATAAAATCATGATGTTAATTTCTACACATGGCCTCTGCCATCCTACATCAATGTGATAAGACGCACACACACACACACACACACACACCTACACACAATCCACACAAACTTCAAAGTCCCAGTCTAATGAAGATGCATGCCTTTTTCAGGCTCACATCTCAACTCAAGACGCTGTAGCGGAGGATGTTAAAGGCTTGTTCAACACAGGGAGAAACGGATTTGACAGCGCACACCTTAAGCGCCATCCCCATTAAGACCTAACAACATCTGTGGGCTGGCATATGTCCTCCGTCTTCCCAACTGATCTCAATAGCGCACGCAGCACTTTAGAGGCATTTGCATAAAGCCCCGTATAGGCTCAGGTAATGGCTGGCGGGCAGGCAGGGTCTGGCCTCCCTGTGCATGAATATTGATGAGCGCATGATCGCGGGCGGGAAACTGGCCACCTAATCATGCTGGCCAGTGGCGTTGGCGGGCCATGATGGGAATATAGCGCATGCTCCCGACTTTGCTGACCTTGGCGAATTAACATGCAAAGAGCAGAGGGCAATTAGGAGAGAAATATGCCCCGCGCATCTAAAAGCACATCTGTGTCAGTCCGATAGAGTCAAGTAGCTAACATCGCCGAGAGGAGAAGCAGATACTGATTTATTAACGGAAATAGTCCCGTGGGAATCACAGGCTTTTTTCTCAACGGTAAATATTCATGATATGTAATACAGCTCATGGTCATAGTTCAGAAGAGAGGAATACACGCTGTTGAACTGTTATTATTTTCACATTTACATAGGAACTGCTGTTTTAATCAACTCCAATTGAAACGCCAGACAGTATAGGACTTACCAGAATGTGTAAAAGCTTGTGTAGTTACAGTGAACATGATACAGTGCCACACTGGAGATTTAAACGTGAAAAAGAAATGGCTTGAGTTTCTTTCCTTTTACCCAGCAGACATCTAGGATTACAATGTAAACACTGTTGAGTTGAGAGCACTGCAGAGTGCTGCATCGCAGGACCGTGGGGAACAGCTCTCTGGTTCTCCGCAAACCTTTGTTCACCTCCTACAACATGTTCCACATCACAGAACACGTAGAGACTTTCCTTCTCGACAGACTCTCGAAGTCCTGCTGAAGCCTCATAGAATACAGTAGAACTGTGTCTTTCACTGTCTAAACACACCGAAACTGTTCAATGTGCTGCACAGGGCCGGTTCACACGATATACCAGCCTGGCTGTGATATGTGATTTTAATTGCAAATACGTGACACAGGAGTAGGTTCAGCCTTTTTTGGCAATAAAACGAAGTGTGAGAAAGACATAGCATCTTTGGAAACGTTCTAAGTCTTAATTAGTGCCATTTGAGAATGAATGAGCCATTGCTCAAAGCACCAAGTCTGGTATCGCAAATTGCATGCATAGATGAAGGCTGAATAGTGCAGCACTGAAACACAAATTATGATCAATTTCTATAAATGATGAGCCATTTTCCATACTAGGAATGGTGGGTAGGGAATTTAAATTATTCTGCTGTGGAAAAAAAAACAAAAACAGATGTTTGCGCTTCTGAAGATCATAAATGTTTCCAGGCACACTTTAACATCCTAATTTCCGATGGGATAATATTTCAATTTAATAGCTTTGCTTCATTTACTATCCCATTCCCCTCTCTCTCACACTCTCTCTCTCTCTCTCTGTCTGTCTCTCTCTCTCACTCTCTCTCTCTGTCTGTCTCTCTCTCTCTCTCTCTCTCTCTCTCTCTCTCTCTCTCTCTCTCTCTCTCTCTCTCTCTCTGTCTCGCCCTCATGCCTCCCAACAGGATGCAGCATCATCATCATTATCTTGGAGTGTTTCTTTACCTGTGGCAATCCGCTTCACGACAATGAGATTACAGACAGCCCTAATTAAAGCTGTTGTTGTATTTATGGAATTAGCAGGGAATTAATTGAACCAGAACAAGCTGAGCATTTGTAATACAAGCAGACACAAGGTAAACAAACATGGGGCGGGAGAAGCAAACATCTCTTATCGGCCAAGCTTTCATCTATGGACTCCAAGGAGGTGCAATGGTGTTAATGAAGCATGCTAATCCATCACACCTAGTAAAATAAACACTAAACAGATTTCCTCTTGGCTCACTGTAAATGCACTCACACCTGGACGCAAGGCTTGTTGTGCATTCTGCCAGGGATTTCTCAGGTCAAAGTTTTTCGTTTCTTTCAAGGCCAGCCAGATGAACCATGTTCTACATTTCAAAATGTACTCCTGAAGGCATCCTGAAGGCATCTCAAGAGGGAGATTCATTTTGAGATGACAAAAGCCCAAGTATGCGGTAATCACTTAAATACCCGCTGTGAGGCAATAAAGCCAGATTGGATTCTGCCATTCCGAGGCAGCAGAGTGAAAAAGCGCCTGGGCTTTCAGAGTGCAAGGACTGATCGATTTTACAGTGGGGTCAGTTAAATCTTGGTATCAGGTGATAGACATGCCAATGGATCTCAAAACAGACATTACACCTTCAACTGCCGTGTTTTTTTCTCTCCTGCCCACCTCAATTGGATTTCTTATTGATATGTGTCAGAAAAATCATTCCACCGGCTGACCCAGCACACATGCCTTTATTAATACCTAGTTTGGAATGACAGTTCCATCAATAGAGGTGATCCGGGCACTTATTACACGTGTTATCTGGCCTGAACGCTTACAACGATACGATGTTTCTGTAACCGCAGGAGGGAGGGCGCGAGGGAGGGCTGAGGGGCGGACATTTAGTGGCGGGAACAAGGTCAGCGGGAGAGAAGTGCCGCTGCAGCAGAACGGCCCCGTTTGATTCCGTTTGGTCAGGCGATTTGGTCAGAGCCGATTAAGCTGTCAGGGGAGAGGGGACACTATCGATCCAGTCACGAGAGGGTTGGTTGGCCGTTGTCTGAATTTATTACAAGCGTGCATTTGATTTGATAGTACGGAGGTGTTCTCGTGCGCTGAAGAAGAACACTGGGCCTCACCTTATCAGGGTGTGTAGGCATCTATCCTGACTGTGAAAGGAGTCCCCTTGGACAAATTAAAATAGTGACAGCCCAGGCAGTTTTTATTGTCAAGTTAATCCTTTCAGGTAACTTGATAAGATTTGGGTCTGGATCGATAGAGCTTGACACAGGATTTTGACGTTTTGATATATAAAGGAAAGGCAGCCCAGAGGGTTTAATGCAGGGGAGTTGAAAGAGAGACTGTATGGTCGTAAGGTTTAATGACATAACACAGAAATAGTCAGAGGAAATGGCTCTCTCAGTATTTGGCGAGGTGATGTCATTGAGCATGGGCTCAGACTAGTGAGCAGGGAGCCAGAGCCCTGCATGTACAGAACAGGCAGAGCTATTCAAATGGGATCCTGATAAGGTCAAGCGAATGAGGAGAACCTTCCGGAGTGCCCTGGCTCTCCACAGGCTACTTGAGCAGAGAGAGAACGGCTACAGGCTCACTGAAGCTGCAGCTGGCGCACACACTGAAGGAGTCAATTCATGATTCACTGACTAGGAATTTAAAGCACGACCGAACATCTGATTGTATTCATATGGGGCAATAGTTCACTCTACTGGTTGAAAGATTATTTAGTGGGGCACGCTGGCGGTTCTCAAGGTAAGAGCACAGACCAGAAAGGCAAAGGCTTTCATGCAGGGGCCAGTGGTTTGAGTCCTTCCCAGGCCCTTTCCTGCATGCCTCTCCCTCTCTCTCTTCCAGCTCTCCTGTCTTTCTCTCCAACTGTCTATAAATAAGCTGAAAAAAAAGCCACCAGAAAAAGGATTAATTAAAGCCTTTCACTGATACATGGAGCCAGGTGAATTGGTTTGTACTGCCAAAGAAACTGTTACTGTAGACATCTTGATCCTTGTCCTTGATTTGCTCACTTCGCACAGGGTGACATTTTCAGTGCGCTGAGATATGGTCTTTGGTGGCCCGTGGTTGTCACCTACATCACCTGACGCAGTATATCGTCCTCCGCTCGTGGCCTGTCTCAACACAGGGACGAGGCCATCTAAACCCTCTTCACAGGCTACATCAGATATGAATATGTCGTTTAAAGGCGTTTTATGACCCTTCTATAATGTCTTTGACACGGTTTCCTTTCATTTTACCCAAGGTCACAGATTCAGGAGGCTTGAATAGAGCCAAGTCGTGAATACACTCAGAGATAGCTGTGAGAGTTAAACTATGAGAACTGTGAATTAGATTTCTTTTTCCTCACAATTTTCCTCCACATCCCAGTTTGTTGAATTATTGCCTTTCAATCATTCACGAGGGTCAAAACTGACAGTGTTAGAAAGTATATTTTGAGAAATGTTCTGTTTGAATAAAATACATCCATAAATTACTCGATGCATGAATATCTTCTAGTTTTTCTTTTGCTTCATTTCTCCCTGAACTGGGACCAATTTGTCCATGCCCAGTGCTCCATTGTAGTCCTTGTAGGAGGAGTGCTCTCGGCACTCAGAGAAAGAGGGAGAGGTACCCGGTTCATTTTATCCTGACAGAGGGGGAGAGGAGAGGAGCCACAAAAAGGCCACAGCTCCAATTACATGCCGTCCAAACTCCTTAAATGTCAAGCTACTTTGCATTAACCAAAGAGCAGTGGCATTCAGCGGGCATTAGCCTGGGTACAACCATAACTGTCACATTGTTTCATGTGGGTCTTCGACCAAAGGATGATTCCCCCCCCTGCCTCCCCCTGCCTCCCCCTGCCTCCTCCCCCCCCCCCAGCCCCCTGCTCTCTCCATAACACACTACCCCTTCATTAATGGCGGGCGTGTCCATAAAAATGTCAAAACGCTGAATCCATTGAACCAATGTAGTTGTTTCAGAGATTCTGCATGGCTTTAACAGGGACGATTGGATTGTTGGACGATTATTCATGGGAGGGCCTGGGCCTGGGCCTGGGCCTGGGCTTGGGCCTGGGCTTGGGCCTGGGCCTGGGCCTGGCTATGTATGTGTGTGGAGCTCCAGTGGTACACTCACTGTCTCCATCTTCACCCTGAGGCCTCTTGACTCCCCCCGTTACAGACCTGCACAGGCCCTGCCAATTCACCAGTGCCAGCGATCGTTACAAGGGTGACACAGAGCTTTACCCGCGCTAATTAAACCTTAATTCGAAAATTGGTTTAACGCTCAGTGTGGCTGACACACTGGAGAAGAGGGGAAGGGAGGGGGGGGGTTGTTTCTGCTACCTGTCACTGGGAGTCGGCAGGTGGCGTTGCTTTGTGTCTGTCTTCAAGCTGCCTCTGTGGCTCCAGCAGTCATTAAAGCCTTCTGTCTCCTAGGCCCTTCCGACAAGGGCAGACAGCGTGTTCTGACGCACTAGCACTGCACCATCTAAAAGGACTGGCTGCCGTTCAGATTAAGATGTGACTGCCAAGGAAGTCAACAGTGTAATCACACTGAGTCACCGGGAGCCTAATCTGTAGTGGTTGGATAGTAGATCCAGGCAGGGTTCAGCTGTTTGCTGGTTCGGCAGCATGTCTTTTCTGTTCGTCTCCAGAGCCCACAAATCTGGCCCGTCCTCCCTTACAGCTCTATTATCCATCCACTACCCACCTCCCCCACCGAATGGCTTCTCTCACCGTCTTCCCAGCATGCACGCTGAAACACGCCGGCTCCTGGCCGACGGGTGGTGCAAAAACTCGAGACCTAAGAGTACGTCGTCAGGTTCCTGTTCTTTGACGCGAGGATTTCACAGACGATGGGTCTGGTCTAGTGTGTATTTATCCAGCCTGAGCGCACGTCTCTCTCTCTCCCTCTCTCCGTCTCTCTCTCTCCCTCTCTCCGTCACTCTCTCTCACTTCTCATTCGTTTCACAAGGTTAACGCTCTGATGCATTTTTACTCAGGCAAGGACACCGACGCCAGACGAACATCCTCAATCATGGCACGTCCTCAACACTGCATCACGTCACCCCCAAGGCCCCCGACACACACACTCACATACACACACACAGACACACACCCGCAGAGTTGCTCCAGCCACCAGTCCACAAAGAAGCCAATGAAGCTGCGTTGAGCACACACCCGCCCGCTAAATACACACTATAAAGACACTTTGAGCACGCAAGAGTTGCAGTTCAAACGTTGGATCAGGCGGCGCGCGTTCCTGAACACGTAGAATACACACTCGTGAATCCTTCAACAGCTTGGTACGCTTCACCCGCTAAAGAGCAGCTTGTACCTTCTCATGGTTAACTTGTGGCCGGTCGACCATGCAGGGAGAAATTACCTCTGCCTCGCGTTCACTAATGTCATTTTCCACAAGGTTAGGCTGCATGTAATCATTTCCCTGGTCCTGTGTGAGAGAGCCCTGAGCTGCACTGGCCCCATGTTACACTTAATGAGACTGATCTGAGCAGATGGAAAGGCCTGGTCTCCCAGGCTGGTCCCACCATCTACCAGTCATCCCAGCGCTCCACAACTCCTCTCTCCTCTCTCTTCCCATTTACATCTCTCTGTCTCCCGTCTCCCGTCTCCCCTCTCCCTCTCTCCCCTCTCCCCTCTCCCCTCTCCCCTCTCCCCTCTCCCCTCTTCCCTCTTCCCTCTTCCCTCTTCCCTCTCCCTCTCTCTCCCTCTCTCTCCCTCTCTCTCCCTCTCTCTCCCTCTCTCTCCCTCTCTCTCTCTCTCTCTCTCTCTCTCTCTCTCTCTCTCTCTCTCTCTCTCTCTCTCTCTCTCTCTCTCTCTCTCTCTCTCTCTCTCGCTCTCGCTCTCGCTCTCGCTCTCGCTCTCGCTCTCCAGCAGGCCTGATGCTCCACAGATGACTTTGAATTCAGCTGAGCGTCCAGTGAAATGAACCCAGCTTGATGTTCAGTAAAGACAGGGGCAGGATGAGGAGAGCATGAAGTCAAACTGTCTCGTGAGTTAACCTGCTCACTCACCAGCTACTGTGGATTGTCACAGTGCAGCGGTCGACTGTATTTTTAACGCAGTTATTGCACTTAACTTTGAGTTGAAGCAGCGTGATGTTGGAATCACAGCGTTTTGATATACGATTACCAGCCTGCTGTGAACACTTAAAGCTCCAAGTGTTAAGGCTTCTAAATCTGTTGTGTGGGTTGTATTATGAAAATGTTCTCGCTTATTCACACATAGGGGCAAAATATCCCCAAAGCGTTTAACATTCACCACAGCCCAGGGGGCCAACTTCAACCAGAACAATGCAACACTCACAGTGCCCTGTAGCTATTGACGTCTTTACAAACTCTTCTCGGAACCAAAGAGCATGAAGTCAGGCACCAGGAACAAGTCTACAGAGTTCATAGAATAGAGTCTGTTTAAATGCTGAAAGGAACTGCTTGAACTTCCACGAGAGTTTTCTATCCTGAGCCCCATCGACAACAAAGCCGATAAACTGAACCGAAAGAGAGAAAACTAGAGAGAGGGGGATGGAGAAAGTGAGGGTGGGAAATAGAGAGAGAGAGAGCGACAGAGAGAGAAATCCGTTCCCTCTGGGGAAGCTCTCCCAGGTGACTTCACCCACTTATCAGATGAGCCTTTAGAGGATAAGAGCAGGGCTTTCTCTCCTCGCAGCCGGGGAAAGATGAGAAGATCCTCTCGCCTCAGTGGTCAAACCCCTGTCTGGATGACAGGCAGACGGGGCGAACACCAGGGACTCTGGGCTGGCATTAGAGTGGACGTGCGGGAGAGCAAGGTGGGAGAGACATGGCAGAAACACTCAGCAGTAGTGCTGGGTGGTTGAGTTCCTGAAAACCACGCGGGAAATAACTAACAAGGTAATAGGTTTCTGTTTCAGCTCATTTATGTTTGGTCTTTGTTATCCTCCCACTCCCCTTTGGTTTCATTTTACAAACACACGGCGCACTTTACTTCTGTTCTCGGTATTCCGCTTAATTTGCACCATAAACACACTGAAATGTTTCGTCTTTTTCCAATAACTACAAAACAAGATCACACGGTTCAGCCGTACAGAACGGCAGCAACGTTCTTTTTCGAACGTGACTCCGATTCCCTAATTGCTGTGCGAGATCCGGCCAATGAAGAGCTGCTTTGTTCCTGTAAGTGAACCTCACCAGAGTTCCAATGTGTCCAACATGGCAGCCTCTCGTTAACACTGGATCAGAGGCCCTGGTCAGGGGAGGGCCACAGGAGAGCCCCTGGAGCCAGCGGTGGTAAGCTTTGGGCTTATGGCTGTGGGCCGTGGAGTTGTGGCCCGTAGGTTGATAGGCCAGTGGAGGAGACAAGCTCCCCTGCATACAGATAAAACAGCACGAGCGGAGACAGTAATGAGGCCTGGGCTCTCCCACCACGCCAGGGCACTTTCTCTGGGCCCAGACATGAGTCTCCAGGATACTGTGAGTCTTTAATCCGTTTCCCATTGCCATCTCTTTCCCTCTCCCCCTCCCCTCTCTCCCTCTCTCGGCGTTTCGCAGGAGCGAACCCGGTGGGAATGAGGGGATGTGGCTGGGGAGACGTGCCGACCGGCTGGCCTATTAGGCTGCCGTCACATGGGAGCAGCTGGAACTCTCCACAGGGCTCCTCGTCTGTGAAGACCCCGGCGCTCCTCGGGGGCCCCTCGTCGGGGAGGCCTCAGAGACACCCAGAGGAGCTCCGTCTCCTCCCCCCGCTCCCCGCTCCCCGCTCCCCCTGTCAGCCTGTGGCCCTGATGACCCCCACGTCTCTCGTGTCTCCCCAGCCTCTTCCGACAGAGCCTCTCTCTTCACGCGTCCCCCCCCCCCCCCCCCGGCCCTGTCTCCCTGTCGTCTACGCTCCTCCTCGCCCTGGCTTCCTGTCCGCCTCGGCCCCCGTCTTCCCACCCCCTGTCTCCTCCATCCATCTATTCCACCCCCCTCTATCGGCATCTTGAGTTCAGTGGCTGGGCTGCATAGACAAGACGCCAAGAGATGCTATGATTATATAGCTCTGTGCGTTTCAGACACGGGGAACTGCTAAGCAGATTGGAGGGGTTTTTCAATTTGTTCTAACGTGCCAGAATGATTGCCATCCTCTAACCAGACGTAATAGATGGGTATGTACATGAATACTAGTCATATTTGTGGTCATTATCACACTCTCTTGGGCGAAGATGCACAAAGGCATCTCTCCACAAATCAGACAGGCAACGCTTCTCTCCTCCCGGGGGGCCGAGTGACTGGGGAGAATGGGGAGCGCGCAGAGAACCTGTCTGTAAGCACACGACAACACTGCAGTGATGTACAGTACTCTATGATGCCATATGGCGGCTGTGCCCACAGTCTTGGAGCCCAGATTAGGTTGGTGGAGAAAAGTAATTGTTTTCTTAATGGCGTGCGACAGCAGAGGAATGATCAACACACTGGCTGATGAAATATGCAGAAGTGTGGCTGCCTCAGAGGTGAGTTCCATGACGACCGAGCGAGGCACAGGATTTTCTGGTTCGGCTGCCGCGGCGACCAGGAACTAACTCCATTTTCATTGAACGTCTCATAGCCATGAAACATGTAGGCCGCTATTGTTGGGATTTTCCTCCCTCCTATGTTGTTTAGCAGCAGCAAAGTTCACCAGCACGGTCGCTGTATATGGAATGGCAATGGAGTTGTTCCATGTACAAAAATGTATTTGAGAATACTACTGCTGGAAAAATGGTGTTTATACAATATAGGCATAGAGAAGGAATGCCTTTACTCAAAGATGTTCTTAAAGTGGCAATCCCCCAAAAACATTTTAGCCAATGGTAGATATCCACCCAATACTACCACTCTTGTCTCCTCAGGTCTGCATCCTCTGGCTTCTCAGAGGTGCCTGTGGAGAGTAATAAAGTAGCCTGGTCCAGAGCCCCAGAGCCAGGCTACCGTACCTCCATCCATCCCCTCCACATTAAAGCAGCCCAGCAGACGACCAGCAGTCAAACACAGGCCCTGTCCACCAGGCTCTGGACCCCTGACCCGACTCCCATTAGCTGACATACAGGCCTGCAGGGCCAGTCATGGACAGGCCTCACACTCATTAGCCTCACTCTGCACCCCTCCATCCCTCACGTCTGGCCTGCCCCTACCTCTCTCTCCCTCTCTTTCTTGACTTTACTCACTCCGGTTGCGCTCTCTTTTAGTTTTCTCTCTCTCTCTCTCTCTCTCTCTCTCTCTCTCTCTCTCTCTCTCTCTCTCTCTCTCTCTCTCTCTCTCTCTCTCTCTCTCTCTCTCTCTCTCTCTCTCTCTCTCTCTCTCTCTCTCTCTCTCTCTCTCTCTCTCTCTCTCTCTCTCTCTCTCTCTCTCTCTCTCTCTCTCTCTCTCTCTCTCTCTCTCTCTCTCTCTCTCCACCTCACTGTTTCTCTCTCCATCCCTCTGCAGCCTCCCCTGCCCTCTCTCTGATCTCTTCCTCCCCAACTCTCAGTGCTGCAAACTCAGGCCAGGTGGCTGGGTCAAGGCCATTAAGCGAGGCCAACTCTTCCTCCCTCCCACCCGGGGCAGTAGCAACAGCTGCGGTCGGGCAGCCAATCACTCCCCCCTTCCCTCCCCAGCCACAGCTGTCCTGTGTCCCTGCAGCAGGCCCAGGCCTGGTTCAACCCCCAACAGCACCAGCCCTCTCCTCCACGAAACAGCTGTACTGCTCCGAATCGGGAAGTAACCAGAGTCCAAAACAGTCGGAATAAAGATATGGAACGTGGGGAGATTTGGCCTTGGTTACTCCTCTCTGATCAAGCACTAGAAATCCTTCCATGCCCGGCTAACGGCTTAGCGCCGCCGTACAGCATGCGAGCACGGTGTCACCTCTCACTCCCTGTCTCGCCCTGTGACCCCGGACCTCTTGAACCTCTGAAAGGTCAGCCGTAATGAGCGGAGGGGCGGAGGAAAGTGTGCCGTGCTCCGTTGGACATGCTACCCCCCAGGGGTTAATGCCACCCAACTGATAACTTGTTTGACTTCTTGACCCCTCTCAGCAGGCGAGAAAGAGAGTGCAAATTAAACGCCCCCAGCTAACGTCCTCTCAGTTGAGTCGGTTCTTAAAAGGGTAAAAAGGAGGAAAAAACTGACATGAACACACACACGCACACACACACACACACACACACACACTGAAGCCCCAGGGCTTTCGAAGACAGGAGACTATGGAGGCCTGATGAAGTTGGCCACATTTCAGTTTGAGCCTCTGTCCCTGTCAGAGATGGAGAGTGAAGGGGAGCTGGACGGGAGCTGGAGGGGAGCTGGAGGGAGGGGGGAACTGCCTCTTTGAGAAGCCATTTGTTTAGTGTTTGAGGCGCCAGGCAGTTTGTGGGCGAGGAGGAGACTGAGCAGACAGACCCACAGAGCGACACGCGGGGAGCTGTCGTAGCCACGGCGACACAAGCTGCTAGCGAACGTGTCTAGTCGTCCTCCACTCAGACATCAGTTATCTCTCCTCTCCATGTAGAAGCTTCACAGAGCAGCAGTAGATTGCACCTGGCTTGTATGAGGAAATACTGATGCTGTTTCAGACGCCATACACACACGCACACACACACACACACACACACACACACACACATACATATGTATGTTGCTGTATCCTTTCCCACCAAAACAACAGCACACATAGTTCCTGTTTCATCATCTATGGAAGGAAGGGGAGGTGAATAACAAAGTTGGAGTCTCTCTGAGAATGTGTTCATCTCCAACATCGACCAAAGGACACTTTGAGACAAATAAAAGCATCAACATTTCGATCAAAACTGTTTGATGCTTCTGACAAGTTTAGTAACACATTCAGTAACCTGTAGTTAGAGTAAGGTGTTTGAACTCATCCAGCTTACAATTTTCTACAATGGAGAATAATCCCATTTATTTATGGAAATGACCCCCCGCCTCAAAAAAATTTAGTGTGTAACAATTTGTCAAAATTGTATTCATGCCATTTTATTCAGACATCAACTCCCACGGGAATTGTCGCTTGTTAAAGCTGGTTGAGCACTAGGTGTTCTATTTCACATCAAAAGCCGCTATAGGTGCAGTGAGAAATGAGACATGGGAAAAATGAAGTGAGGGCACAAAAACAACTAGACGAGAGAGAGAGAGAGAGAGAGAGAGAGAGAGAGAGAGAGAGAGAGAGAGAGAGAGAGAGAGAGAGAGGGGAATAGAGAAAGAGAAAAAATCATTTCAAGCCAGGCTGCATGGTACAAGTGTGAATCTAAGCTAGAGGAAGAACCATCAGAATTCAGCGGGTGGCAGCAGTCTAAGAGGGGTGGGGGGGGCTGGTGGTGGGGGGGGCTGGTGGTGGTGGTGGGGGCTGGTGGGGGGGGGGGTGGGGGGGGGGGTGGGGGGGGCTATGGAGACTGTCTACATACACTGCCTGGAACACAGACAGACACACTCCCCAAGCACTCATTACGAAGTCATCATTATACCCCTGCAGTAGAGAAAAGACTGCAAGGTTTGCCTGGGCCACACTGCTCCTAGTCAATTGATCTCCATTGGCATTAGTCGAAAACATCTGCTTTTGGATCATTGGGGACGGCTTTTCTCTAATGCCTGATTAATAAATCATCAACCTAAAACTCCACTTACACTGGAATTCAGCGCATGAGAGGAGCATTTTTTCTCCATCTAATTATTACTCATGGAAATCTCTCTCTCTTCCATCAGTTCCATGTCATCAGTCAGACATACCATTAAGCAGAGGCAGTATCATTAACCAAACAGCACGGTTGCCATGGGAAATTCCACCAGCGATTTACAACCCACCGCTGGAATGAAATAAGGAACAGAGATGAATTGTATAAACAGGGATTCCTGACAAATATTTGAAAAGAAAGCCGAGATGCAGAGCCTGAAGAATGCCTACATCTTGTCTGACAACACAGAGCGTCTTATTCAGCTGGGAACACATGAACCAGGGAGCAACGTGAGGAGGATGCAGCAATCGACTGGAATTGCAGCCGTACGGGTGACTCTGCAAAACAATGCTCCCTTCATAGCTGCCTACTTCCATTCATCCTGTGCGAATCGCAACTGACTTAGAAGTGTGTAATTGTTTACATGACTGTGCACGAAACCAGCCCGAGCCATTGTCCCTTAAATGTTTGATTGTAAATGGCCCGAGTGCCGAATTTCATCATTTCGAAATTAGCATCCCTCAAAAGTGTATAGATCACACGTTCCTGTTCTTCCTCTTGGCTAGGCTCTCACTATCAATTAGCAAAACAACAGTGTCAGCACAACATTGATTTGACCCGCATCCCCCCCCCCCCCCGACAGTAAAGTGAGTAAACGCCGACCATAAGAGCGGTCAGGGATGGACAAAGTGAGTATTTCAACTTCGTCCAGGCCTGTATTCATGAGGCTGGGGCTGCTGAACACTGACAGGGGAGGTGATGAATAGGACCGGGATGAACTCCCCAGCACACTGAATTACAATCCCCTCCTTCTTTCTTCCTCTCATGAAAAGCTCGTAACAAGATCTGCCAAGGGAAGGCAGGGTTTGGCCCACTGCTGAAGGAGATCCTAATGGTAAACATGCTGGAACAAGAGCCTTAGGCTCCCTTCACTGGAGAAGGAGCTGTAATCTCCCTCACTCCCTCGGGGCGGGGGGCGACTAAGTCACTGAAAAAGGATGGAGAACGAGGTGGGGGTGGGGGGTGAGGAGGGGAGGAGATACACACGGAGGCCAGCACACCTTGAGTGTGTCCCGCTGGATCGCCACAGGGAAGGTAAGCCTGGTGGTGGTGTGGGGGGGGGGGGGTTATCTGATTGGACGTCTTCAAGGTGGAGAAGCACGGGCCCGAGGCCTGGAGGAGGATTAGGCTGCAGATGCCTCTAGTCTGCTAGAGAGACACCACACAAATGGGTTTACAGTGTAGGAGCACTGCATGACGGCCGATACAGAGGACTGGAGGCATCTGGGACTCGGACCGCTCGAACAAGACAGGGAAATGTTTACGGATGGGAATACCTTCTGAATGGCTGTCATTGCGATGTCTAGCTTACAGTTGACGGATATTATTGATTTGAGATGGACGGTATTACGGGAGTGGTTGAGAGCAGAGGCGTTGGCGCGGTAGAAATCAAATCAAATCAAATCTAAAGTATTTGTATAGCCCTTTTTACACGCAAGCATGTCACAGAGGGCTTCACATACGCCCATAGAACTGCCCCTCAACCAACCTAAACCCTCTAGGAAGACAAGGAAAAACTCCCAGAAAAGCTCCCAATGGGAGAAGAAATTGAAGAATCCTTCACATACACACACACGCCCAACCTGCGACGGCTGCTATGATTACAGATTACAGATGTAGGCACATCTGCCGACAGGAATCATTTCACACCATTACTATAACATCAGCAACAAACACGGACACAAACATGCACGTGATGCGCATGTCTGGACTGGGTTCAGAGCGACTGAGGACAACATGACATTGTTATTTAGCTAATTACAGAGACCCTACAAAAATCAGAGTTTTGAAAACAACAGCTGCTTTTTGTTATGAGGGGACCGCCCGTATAACAACAGACGGTGCTCTGCGGCGACGTCGTAAAGCTACGAACAGTTTGATGGCGTGTTTCATGAGGCAGATGGGGCCGTCCCGTGTCCTGAAAGGATTGACTGGTTGTCTGGTTCTCCCTCTGCCTCTCCATGGTTCAGCTGAGGGGGGGTGGAGAGGGCAGAAAGAGGGCTTGAGCAGGTGATCAGGATGAGAACGTGCTGCTATTGGCCCCGGACAGTAGCGCCAATGTTTGCTTTGGATCTATAACATCATCATCTTCATTCCCAATCTACCACGGCAGGACCGCGGCTCATGGAAAAACATGGCCTCGGATTTAGTTACATATCCTTTTGATCCTCACCATACAGGTAACTGCTCACAAAAATTATTTTTGAGCTCCCAAGTAAAAAAAAAATATATATATGTGCAAAAAATGTGTGGATCCATATGGTTTCCTAAACCTGGTTTCCAATTTCTAAGCGCAGTCAGTCTAGTCACAGTGCTTCCTGTGTGTGCTGGTATTGTATCCAAGCTCCATATGTTGACCTCTATGCTACTCTGCAGGGTTGTAATATAGTTTCCCCTGTAGAGCCCAAATGATGGAAGTCAAGCCATACATCGGTATGCTTTGAAGATAAACCAGGTCAGGGTCACTAATATCTCCAATTGATAAATACACATGCTAATTCTATAGTTTAAGGAGATTACCTTGGCGGAAACCAGGGAACTGTGGTATCTTGGGAGAAATAGATTGCAAATGAACCTTGATTGAACCAATGTTTCATTCAGAGAGTTAAGAGAAGGTACAAAAAAAAGGGGGGTTCAAAAAGGAGGCTTGTTAGATTGCATGGCCTCTTGACCGGATAACCGTCTCCATGTGTGCTTGTCTGCATGGGCCTCTCTACACAGGCTGGAGGAAATGGGATCCAGAAATGACTTTCCACCACAGGAATGTAGGGATGTAGGACTCCCTACGGAGAAGATGTAGGAGCTGGTGGTGGTGATGATGGTGGTGCTGATGGTGGTGCTGGTGGTGGTGGTTGTGGTGGTGGTGGTGCTGGTGGTGGTTGTGGGGGTGGTGGTTGTGGTGGAGGTGGTGGTGCTGGTGGTGGTGCTGGTGGTGCTGGTGGTGGTGATGGTGGTGGTGGTGGTGCTGGTGGTGGTGAATGAGGGAAATGGGGGTGAGGGAGGAGCGGGGAGGGGGCTTGTTTAGGTTACTCACCACCACAACACAACCTCATCACCAACTCTCACTTTATGAGTTTTCCTGAGCTAAAGGTTCAGGCATCCTTGAACCTGCCCATCTTTAAAAAATTAAAACCTCAATTTGATTGTGTGAGTGTACAGCCAGCTATAAAAGAGAAAATAAAATTGAGAACACATATATATATAAAAAAGAACAGTATACCTCTCACAGGCAGTTGGAAAAACAAGCATGCTCTTTTTTTTTTGTCTCGAAATCTCAGCTTCAGTCTAAATTGAAATAAATGGAATGTGGATCAGACAACAAGCTCGATCTGTGAGGCACAAAGCCACACCCGTTGCAATATCCCTTTTGGTACAATTTTCTCCTCACGAATGTCTTTGTGCGTTGCTTCCTGGTGATTATGGATTTAGACCCCCTTGTCCCACGTTCAATTCCATCCCCAAGATCAGTTAACAATAGGCTCCAGGGCCAACTGAGCTGGACTGATAACATCTTAAGCACTTTGCTGTCGGCGGAGCTGCCAGTCTGAACACACCACATGTTCTTAGGGCAATACCCAACACTTCCTTTCCTAGTTTGGGGTTTCTAGTGAACCAAAAGCATAAATACAATCTAGAACGCTCACATTCTGACCACATATTGTTGCAGAATGCAAGGATGTAATACATGGTCATGCCATCAAGACCTAAAAAAGAAATGCAACACTTGCTTCCAAACATATCATTGCCACAATTAACCATTATTTCACATTGTTATGTTAATTGTGAAGGTAAAATATTGTTACCAAGTCATATACACTCAGAGATATATTTATTGGGTAAATAGTATGGTAATACAATGTTGCAGTATCTCTTAAGAGTAGAGAACACTAGCCTGGGGTAGGTAGGTCAGGTTGAATCAGAGCCTTTCCCCCCCTCCCCATACCCCTCCCCCCACCCACCCACCCAGAGACCACTGTGGTGATGCTGCCGCTGCAGACATCTCACTGCTGCTGTCCTCAGCTGACTGGTGATGCTGGGCTTCTGTGCATGAGTAAGCAGAACAGGAGACAGGGGAGAGGGAGAGGGAGAGGGAGAGGGAGAGGGAGAGGGAGAGGGAGAGGGAGAGGGGAAGGGAGAGGGAGAGGGAGAGGGAGAGGGAGAGGGAGAGGGAGAGGGGAGAGGGAGAGGGAGAGGGAGAGGGAGAGGGAGAGGGAGAGGGAGAGGGAGAGGGAGAGGGAGAGGGAGAGGGAGAGGGAGAGGGAGAGGGAGAGGGAGAGGGAGAGGGAGAGAGGGAGAGGGAGAGGGAGAGGGAGAGGGAGAGGGAGAGGGAGAGGGAGAGGGAGAGGGAGAGGGAGAGGGAGAGGGAGAGGGAGAGGGAGAGGGGAAGGGAGAGGGGAGAGGGAGAGGGGAAGGGAGAGGGAGAGTCTGCTGCCTAGGCCATAACACAGTGTGTACTCACTCACAAATCAATGGGTGTCAAGAGGCTGCAAGGGGTCCAGATAGCCCCGCTGCGCCACACCGTTTCAGAGAGAGACTCGTAGATAGGCTGCATGCTGCTCCCACCTACTATAGCATGCTAGTGGGTGAGTGTGGGTGTGCAGAAGGGGGAGGGGGGGGGCGTCTTTCGTCCGAGCAGAGGAAGTTAAATCACACAGAGGTTTGTGTTCCATATGAGAAATAGAGAGGAAGAAAGCAAAGAGGTGCAATTGCACAGCCAACCATTTAGGTACTCGATGAGGTGAGAGTGGGGCATGAGTGCACCTATGACGAGCTTGTTCCCCCGGGGCTGGCCGAAGCTGTGGATGCCAGACCTGACCACGGTGGGTGGTGTAGGTAGGGGGGACGGTGTGTGTCTGGAATGGGGACGAGCGTCAGCATCTGCCAGGCTCTGCAGTGGAGGGTAAATGAAGAACATGGCAACCCGAGGAGTGGAGGATTGATGGGAGAGAACTGAGGGCCGGAACCAGGAAGGAAAGAGCAACACTGCCCCCATGTGAGAGGGAGAGATGAGGAGACTCTCTCTCTCTCTCACACGCTCTCTCTCTCTCTCTCTGTCTCTCTCTCGCCCTCGTCCAAAGCACGTCCGCTCCTCATGCTCGCATGATTGGTCGTGACTTTAGCTGTCCGCATGTGACTTTTAACCTATCAACTCATCACTGACAAACCCCACCTACCCTGTCCTCACGTCTCCACAATCAACTGAATGTGGACACACACATTGTGTTGGCAAAAGGCCGGGACCATGGATGAAACAAACAAGCATGTGAGCTGGTGCGGAAGGGCAAAAGGGCCCCCCCAAAAAAACAACGGTCCACCAATATCAAACACGCACCCTTTTCTCCAAGCTGCTCTGTTGGGGGCCTCAGGGTGGAGGACGGGAACAGAAAGAATCACATGATGGGATGGGGGGGGAGCAGAGGCTTGGGAGGCTGTGAAGATCTCTAATGTTATTCAGAGCTCGCTGACCTTTCCCTCGGACATGTTTGGTGCCTTTTATGAAAAGGGCAATGGTGGAAGAATAGGAGGCGAGCCCTCCATGCAAGTAAAACCCAGGCTGGAGTCGGGATGGGAAACGATAGAGATGTCTCCTGTGCAGCCTTCTGTGGAACGCCGGCAGGGGCCGACTCCAAACGAGAACCCCTGTGGTGCATCGTGAACGTAACCCAGACCACTCTGCGCCCTCACAACAACGTTTCCAGAAAGAACACAGATCCAAACACAGATCCAAAACGTGAACGCAGTCAGCCCGACTGAGGCGGGGAATCCATTTGGTTCTGCCATAAACGCTTCTAACAGCACAGAACTGCACAACAGTTCAAGATAAACCTCTTCAAATATACTTCCCCAACGACACACTTGGCAGCCGTGGTAACCATGGCAATACGCAAACCTTTCTCTCAAGATCGACAAACACGATAGTCAACTTTGTGGTCACTGAGTTGGGATTGAGCAGATACACGCACACACACACACACACACACACAGAAATGGAATGAGAGGCTGAGGTTCATGCGTCTGGGGAGCACTTCAGAACATCTTAGCAGATATAGAAGCAGTACAGTGGCGCCTTGGCCAGAGTGGCATTCAGGAGATCGTGTTTGTAACTACGTTTCCATGTCTTTGTCAAAGAAAACCAACAGATTTGGACTGGGGAGGATGGCACGGTCATCCAGATAAACTAACCGTGATGGTCACCGTCAGCTCTTATTCAATGCTGATGTGTGTATGTATGACGCATTCAACAGACTTGGTTGGTGAGTGAACTGGTTTATAATTGGAAGAGGGATTTTGATAGTGAGCATTTGGGCGCAGACCAAAACGGACGTAATTGGAGATCAAACCAGGGCAACAAAACATCCTCTTGGTTGTTTAAGACCTCCACAATCCTCGTATTAAACTCTCCCTTTTTCAGATAAACGGTGGTGATTGGCCCGACCAGATCCCGGTCAGATGGAAATCTGTTTGAATAAGAGGGTGGCCAGAATTGTCTGCCAGAGCAAATAAAACATGAGCTCTCAGATTCCTTTGGTTCCCTGGGGAACTGCACCCGCCAGGCAAATTTCACCTCTGATTAGTACCAGTTAGGATACCACACAGAGGATTTGCTCATTGTCCCCTAAAATTACAACCAGCCTGGGCCATGGCATTGAAAACTTTCTTCACTGTTGAATAGAAAAATAAGGAGATATGAATTAATCTCCACTATTATTTCATTCTGCAGCCACTTGCCTCACGACTCTTCCTTTGACAAAGCAAACTTTATTAATGCAGAATTGTGAAGAATAACCAATTTATTATTTCTCCTTGTTCGGCGCTGTGGTGAGCTTTGTTCTTAAAAATAGTCGACCTTGTGCTTTGAATTCTGTCTGGAGGATGAGGAAATGAACCGAGATCAAAGAGGTCTTCGAAGACTCACTTTACCAACGTGTGGAGAAAAGAGTAGTCTCGCTGGATCACATGAGGGAAATACTAGGGCTTTGGACGCCTATAACAAATCTTATTAGGTAGAAACTGTGCCATTCAATAAGACAATGTTAATATGCTCTCTAATGAGAGGGAAAATGTTTGCCTCTTGTGATTGAAGCCTCGCTGCTCTAATTATATCAGAATCGGTTTACAACAGCAGTCTCTCTCCACTGCTGAGAATTGGCTAGGGTAGCATTCAATTAGTGTGTTAGACTGACAATCAGATCATCTAATGGATTACAAGGTATTCTGTGCCACACTCTTGAGTGCGCCTAAAACCTGGCAGATTGAAAATAATTAAATTGACAAGTTAAGGAGTTTAGATATAAAAAAGGTTTGAATATTCTTAGTGGTGAGGCTGAAGTGAGAGTTAATGAAACAGTGTTGATATGTTTAGTTTAGGTTGTTTTCGTTTAATAGAGCTATTCGAGATTAATATCTCAATTATTAAATCTCATAATATTTGAGATTATTACAGATGAATCCGGGTTGCAGCCAACATTCTGCTGTACGTAACACTTGCACTGAGCCAATTGGAGAGCATCTACAAAAGTCTAATTCATGTGATTAATCTGTTGTTCTCATCTTTTTTTTTCTATTTCAAATTTGGCATGCAAATTGTGCTAATGAAAGTAATTAAAATCTTGCCAAACCAACTTGTGCAAACAATGGATCATTGGAAAAAAAACATTAGGAAGAATCATTTAACAGATTGATGATAATTAATTTAAAAAGCTCTCCAGTCCAGTTCCTTATACAATAGCAACTAGCAAAGGAAGGATTTTTATCCCAAGGCATTCTAGTCACTGATCTCAATGTAACAGTAAGATGATCCTCATCAGGCTGCTTCAGCTAACTAGGCACATCAGATTCCTATGGAGACGCCAGTCCACCAGTTCTCAGCTGCACAGCCCCCCCACTCCCCCCCCCCACCGCCAGGCAGAAGAAGATGACATCCACAGGCCACCAGCGGTGAATATAACCAGGCCAGACAGCCAGAGGCACACATGGGTCTGATTAAAGCACCACTGTGTGGGGGCCCATTCAGCTGCTCAATATTGATTGGGACATCCAGATGAATTCCCATGATTAGGGAGCCCTGCTCCCGCCCGGTGACAGGTGATGCACTCCATGCTAATGGGCTGAGAGATCTGCTTCTCCACGCTGCATCCGTCTGTCAGCCAGGTGGAAACAGAGATGACAATCAATGCTCTTCCCTCTCCCTCTCCCTCTCGGTCTCCCTCTCCCTCTCTCTCTCTCTTTCTCTCTCCCAGACCATCTCTGATCCAGACCTTTTATTGCAATCGGAAACATCAATAGATCAGATAGAGATTTAACAGACACAAAACATTTCATTGTACATTTTCATCAATGCTACTTTACAAAATCCCTGACATGTGCACCTGCAGCAGTTTCTGAAAGGAAGTTAATGGAAACGGTCTGAATGTTTTCCAATGACTTCTTCCATCCTGGATCCACTCCTATTCTTCCCTTTGAAATAGATGAGGATTCTGAGGCCAAACATGTCAGCGACTGACCTCATACGTTGTCATGTGGTCATTAGGGGACCCGCAATGCCACATTAACATTCATAGTGGGCATTCATGCTTCTTTGCCACAATAGAGCCGCAGAACGTTGTCTGGCGGAAGCCATGGAGCGGCAGGAGTTGAATGGAGTTCTCCAGAGTGACACACAACAACACCGTTTTCAATAAGGCCGGGGAGAATCAGCACCTTAATGAATCTCATCATGCCCGCTCCACCCATCACTATTAATAATATCCACTTTTTATAAAGCTTGCTGATTTCTTTTATTTACACCCAGTCATCTCTGCAGGCTGCCAGGGGAAAGCGGAGCCCGCGTAATCACCGCTAATAAATGAAGCTCAATGCGACTGTCACATCTCATTTGGACTCATTTGCGCATGATTGTGTTTGCTTATGTTCCATCTGGTAAAAAAAAAAAAAAAAAAAAAAAAGAGAGAAAGAGACGAAGAGCTTTGACTGGCAAATCGCTGGAATTAATGAATTCTATTCCAGCACCCCTCCCCCCTGCCACACACAAACACACTCCACAAACACAGGAACACGCATACACCAGAACAAACACACACACACACACACACATTGCATGAATGAATGAGAAATCAAACGGTTGTTTTCCTCGCCTTCCTCTGACAGTAACACGACGTGGCGGAACGTTCCGCCGACGAGCACAGCTGTCAGCCGTCGACGGGGATCTCGGTAGGCGCTCCGCGCCGTTATTAGCGTAGCGCACGTAGCTAACTGCCCATCAACTGCCAACGGGAGATGATTAGTGGGAAGATATGGAGAGGCTGTGAGCCGAACGCTGACACAGCGTGGCTTCAGCACCACTCCGAGCTCTTCACTCAGTCACGTGCCGTACAGCGACAAGCTGAGAAAGACACTTGGTAAACCATGATCTGACACTGTAGGTCTGATTCAGGGAGGGCATCGGGGAAGGGGCTGGGTTTGGCTAGGCTTCAGAGGGCATCCATCGCCGCTGTCTGGGCTGCACTCGGTCCCTGACAGGAAACAGGAAACCGGGAGCAGAGCTCGGAGGTGGAGACTAGACCTCCGCCAGACCGCCGTCGCTATCAATCTCTCAGCGGCAGAAGGCTGCCTTCCTTTCCGACGTCCTGTCTGAGTGACGTCACTGATGATGAACGTCTGGGTGGGTTGGCTGGCCCTGGCTGGCTACGCGCTGGCTGTCCATTCATCGCTCTAGTCGTCTGTCTGCCTTTCTGTCTATATGAGTCTCTCTGTCAGCTCGGGCTGGCTCTGGCCAGGTCTGGATAGCAGTTTTTGATCTCTACAGCACAGCTGCCATACTGCTCTTCATATATAATTCATCACAGGAAAGGGCTAGAGAGGAGACAGAAAACCCGTTCATACAGACCAGTGAATAACCTGCCAAGCCCACAGCACGATAGTCAGCTGCCAAGCCAGGGCTGGTGGAGCACCATACCAAAGAGCATAAAGTATGATGAGCAATGTAACAAAATACTAAATCACTCCACGCAGCAAGACTCCACCGACCCTCGGGTAGCTGGAGCCATGTTTGGCCTGCCAAACAAACGTTTCACTGGAACGTTGTCCGAAAATGTCCATTGTTCTGCAAACGCACGGCTACTGCCAATCCTGCTGAGACAGCAAGGTTTGCCACGCCCTCTCCGCAACCTATGCGTTGGAGAAGTCGGGCTTCATAAACCCTCCAGGCTTTACACAGACCTGGCCTCCTCAGCGCGGAGTGACAGTGAAGACAGGTAAGATTTACAGAACCAACAATACCAACATCCAGTCCTTCCAGCACACCGCAGGAAGCCTCCAGTCAGCTGTACAAATAAATAACGTGGCGCTGAGCGCAGGGAGCGTGTTTCCTCCCTAATCAACACTACTTCCTTTGATAGCTCACTCTGTCAACAGCGTTGCCCTCCTCTTGGCATCAGCCTCCCACAGAGGGAGGGAGAGAGTGAGGGGGAGTAAGAGAGGGGAAGACAGAGAGAAGGTGAGAGAGAGAGAGAGAGAGAGAGAGAGAGAGAGAGAGAGAGAGAGAGAGAAAGAGGACATAGCATTTTCCGAAAGGCAAATGCCTATGAAACTGCTTTCATAGGCAGACGACTAACAATGAGTTATGATTAGACAGCTGAATCTAGGCTCTCCACACCTCTTTGCTCAACCCCCCTCGCCCCTTCTCTAACAAGGTGGATGCCTGTGGACATGCCTTTGGGAAGAACCGATCACAACCTACCCTAGTGAGCGCCACGGGAAGGCTAGGAGGCATTTGTTGTTCCAACTGTGAGCCACTGTATTTCATTCAATCTCAATTAGTTGTCCAGGGAATTGATCCAGCCTGAATGATGGGCATTATGTAGCGGGATTTACACTAGGATGATGTATGAGTGCCAAGACAGGCCACAGCACAGCTACGAGAGCAACATCAATAGGCAAGGCCTGGGAGATTTATAGTTTGTGTGTGTGTTTGTGAGAGAGAGCGAGAGAGAGAGAGAGAGAGAGGAGAGAGAGAGAGAGAGAGAGAGAGCGAGAGAGAGAGAGAGAGAGAGGAGAGAGAGAGAGAGAAACAAAGAGAATAAAGAACGTACAGCTAGAACGGCCATGACATACTGCAGCTGATGGGTTTGCTAACCAAGCATGTGCTGCATCTCTAAGTCTTTCACTTCAGTAGCATGGATGTCTGTTGACATTGGCAGAGGTGATGACAAAGCACCGCTGGGCCAGCCCCAGGGTTACTTCATTCTTCTTTTTACTGACAAGGCTGATTTCAGCCAGGGAAGAACCATTGATTCATACGCGCATATTTAAGCTACACTTGGCAAAGGAACAGGGAGACAAGCTGATTGATCACGTTTTTAACAGTGGACAAAATCCAAGCAATATGCAGCAAATGTTCATTCCACAGTGGAATGGCCAAAGTCATCAGAGTATATATTGATTCGTCTGGCTTCAAAGACCCTCGCGATTAGAGTGGAGTTTGTAAAAACACATCTTGGCAGTGAGATCCGTCCGGTCTACCTTTGAAATGAAGTTGTCCGTTTGATTTAACCGTCCTTCCTGTCTCTGAGCTGAACGAACATCGCATCTGTAAACACGACTTGAAAAATGGATTTCTCTCCGTCGCTCTCTTCCTACGCCCTCGGGGTCACACACAGACGCAGTTTTGCAGTGCTCCAGGCTGACGGAGGAGACGCCATCTTGGAAGCGCAGAGAGAAACCCATCCAACTGGGTCAGCTCTGTCCCCGTCGTGGCGATGCGGTGGGTTCTGTCGTTTCAGCAGGTGGACGATGTGAGGAGAGGGGTTGGCCGGAGGGGGATGGGGGGGGGGGGGGCGGGGGTTGCCGTTGGCAGCGGTGTCGGCAGGTGGCTCGGGGAGCGTTCCCTGGCAGGCATCGGCTTCTCCCGAGTCCATCTGGCCGTCGCCGCTCTCTCTCTCCCTTTGAACTCAACCATGGGAAAGATCCACAGGGCCGGGCTGCGCCGCACGCCCAACACACCCTTCCTTGCACACGAGATCATTTACAAAATGCTAATGCCGCGCCGCGCTGGAGACTTACGGGAGGAGGGGGGACTGGTTCACAACGCGGAGGGGGTGGGGGGGCTGAGAGGCGCCAAGGTGGGAAGGGAGCGGGCGAGGCACGGGCGCACCTCGACAAGGGAGTCGTCGAGCTGCGCGGGGAGTTGGGAGGGAACGCGTGGGCTGGCACGCTGCAAAGCAGTCTGGGACACAGGACGGGGAGAGAGGTTGGATTTAAGGATTCTTCAGAGACACACACACTCTAACTTGCAGCATCAGCGAAGAGTAAATAAATCCTCCTGGAGCTGTCCTGGGTTTTAAAGGGAAATCGTACAGGAACAAAATGACCGAGACCAGTCTGATGACTTGGCAGGGAAGTTTTATATCAAGCGTCAAGCTAATGACCGCTACTGGACCAGTCACAGCAGGGGCATGCTGGGATACCTGGGTGCTAGGCACAGCATCATATGTTGATCCCAGGTTGGGAGACGTCGCCGTTAGACGGTACACGATACACTCGTAGCTGGGCAATTAGCATGGACTTGATCAGGACTGCCACGGCTGTCGCATTTCTCAGCCCGAGTTATTGTGTTTCTGGCATCTAAGCCGCACATCTGTCAGAACTGCAATTCTTGTTTGTTGCATTGAATCATTGATGATCACAAAATGGTTGAATATAAGATTTTACGACAGGTGTGATACATACCTTACTTCACTGTCTGATTTTGATTTATCAGTCCAGAGAGGACACCATATGGCAGGCAATTTAATTACAATGGCGTTGAAAGCCCGAAGCAGGCTGGGATATGGTGTGCACAGGGAATATTTACTGGTAAACAGCGCCACCCTGTGGTAACACCTGGCCCTTCACTGGCCTATTCCATTAGTCAGCTCAGCAGCAACATCATTTTAAAAATTCATGCTGAAGTCTACTGTTAAACCTCCTGGCTTGTGTATTATTTAAAACCCACCTGCTATGTTTTTGCATTACACTCATGTCGGTGGTTTTCCGACAAATCTCCACTCTTGCCAGCGGAAGGGAATCTAAGCAGTGAAATATTCCAAACAAACCCTCCAGAACTGGAGCCGATCACACAAACTGTCACAAGCATTCTTCTCCAGCTGTCACGAGAGGTAAACATATCAGTGGACACACTGCAGTGTGCAGAACAGCTCAACACAAGGACTTTTTTTCCAGCATAGTGTGAAGCGCAGGCATTTCTGACAGGCTTGTCAAGATATTTAACCTTTAACCACACATGCAGCGTCATGACGTGAGCTATCCACTTGGGCACATAACATGGGTCATTCAATTAACTGGCGTTCAAACTCTTCAAGCTGTCCTCTGACATCAAATAGCCGTTGGGATGGGAAGATGTGTTAACAGAGACTAAAATAAAGGTGGGATGTTTTCATATTAGATCAAAATTAGCAGGATATGTTGTATGCCGCGGTGACAGAAGCAGGGAGAGGAATCATCCACCTGAGACCTGTTCACAGCCGGGTGAGCGTGAGAGGAGGATTTAAGTGGTCCATGCATATTTCCATTTGGTCTTTCCCGTCATTATAAGTGTTAGACCCAGGCCTATTAGAGCCCATTCACCGTAATGAGGTTTGACAATTATATGGTTGATAAAGAAAAATATGGACAGACATTTATTGATGTGGCCAGGAATTAAATGATTAACTATCTCGTTAAAATTATGAACCTTGAAGTGCAATTACTTGTGAAATGATTTGACCTTCAAGATGAATTTTTATATTCGGTATGTGCTGGTTCACGTACGTGTTATCTGTAATGGCTGGCCGGGGTTTTGAATGTCCGTGGTTTTGTGTGAGCAAGGATTTCTTCAAAAAAGCTAGACACGGCATGACCCTTTATGTTTCTTATGTTTAAAATCATCCCTTTTCGAATGTCCTTGTCTCCTCGTTTTTTGGCCACTCACCTTAAATCCCCACAAAACTGTCCAATGAACAGCTAGCTTGCCTTTGTACGTTTTTATTCCTACTGAATGAACCTGAGGGAGGGGTAAGGATGAAGATTTCTCTTTCCTTTAAAGTGCAAGAGGTAAGGAGGTTAGACGCGAGCAGTTGGATGTGAGTGTTCACAGATGGCTGAATGTCAGGTTCAAATGTTGTTACCTGAAAATGTTTAACCCTAGGGCTTATTTCTTAACAAGTGTGGGTCTTTGGCTGAACTAATCTTATCTGGATCCAGGTCCTTATGGATCTTCTGGCCATGGATATCACTTAGCCTTTCAAGGTGCACCTGCATCACTGAAGTGCTCCTCTCTCCCTATTTCTGTCCATTTCTGTTGGATTTCATGCTTTTCTTCACATTGCTCCTCCATAATTGGACCCTTCCTATAGAGTACGAAGCCCCTCCTTCACCCTTTCTATTCTTGAGTCCATTCCCAGTGGACATTTTGTGATTCATCCTCTCTTTTTCCATCCCCTCCTTCCTGTTCAGACCCTTCTCTTATGCCTTATTCACATATGACATGCGGACTCCTTCGTCACCATTTAATGCTTTCTTTGCGATCCTTCAGTTTGGCCGTCTCCTCCTGAACACATGCTTCCTCTCTTGACATCCTTCAAGATCAGTCTGTCCATCTCTCGCTTCATCCTCGCCCTCCCGGTGCTCTCTCAGGTTCATTTCTCCTTCATTGGTTCATTTCCTCCTTGACTTTTCTCAGACTTTCTCTAATCAAGTCGACCTTGTACTTCGGTGTTTTTCTCTGTCCGCCGCTCTCTTCCTGGCATCAACAGAGCCTTTCTTCCTGTCCGTCTCCTAACTGGTTCCAGCCTGCACTCAGAGATTGATCCCGTTCGCTTTCAAGTCCCTCCAGCTAGGAGGTTGGGCTCTGAAAATGGATCCTCTTTTTCTAAACCTCCTCTTACTCTTGTGAGCTCCTTGGTGGTATGAGCGAACATAGCAGGGTATAGATGCCTAGTACATTCAGAACTTTCAAAACTGTATAAAATATATAAAGTAGTCTGTATTTGTCACCTTTAATTACAGTTAATTGATCAGTGGTGAGTGACAGACCTCTTCATTAGTTAGACAGGAAGATGACATGCCATACAATAAAAAAAAATACATTGTAATAAATAGTAGAGAACTGGGTTGTCTGCCGTAACATTATACACCCTTAGGAGCTTACACAGTCTCGTTCCTCCACCTAGAAAAGGCCAGAAGGCCATCAAAGAAAACTGTTTCCGTTTGAGGAAACTGTCTCAATATAGTAAATGTTAAGAGGTAGCTTCAGACAAAGGTTTGTTGGGTGAAAGGGCCAGAATGAAAACTGTTGGTAAATCTCAAATGGTTTCCTGTGTTGTCATGGTCATGACATTTTGATGCAAGCATTGTTCAGATATGTAAATCTTTGAATTCCAGAGGCACTGTCAACGATGAGTACTAACATCCAATTGTCCCCATGCTGGGAAGCATAGCCTTATCCAAATACATGCCTCGAATGACAAACCACTGTTTGGTCACCAGACCTTGCTATGGGCACTGGGCCAGCCCACTAGACTTCTAACATCGTTTGAAACAGACTTGGAAGGGAAGGGATCTCATGATTGATGTCAAAATATGATCTAGAAATACTCATGCAAACTGAGCCTGTTGGCCATATCATAGAGAAGGACTAAGAACACATTTTCAGTGAGTCAATGTAGGCCTTATTCGAAGCAGTGAATAAGACATGAGATCATTTCCTAAGTGAGACCCTGTTGCTCCCAGCGTGCCCTATGATCCGTGATGAACTGAAAAGAACGGGAAAAACGCCACGGGTGAGAGGGGACGACAGCGAATGAACGTCGAACCTACAAAGCGACAAGCTCGCAGGGGAATGGAGCCCTGGCCGCCCCTAGAACAGAACGTCAACGGACTGTCCGCCGGTGAGCATGAATCAATGCCCCTGACGAGCCCATTGGACAAGAAATTAGATGGAGCCTAATGGCAGCGGTCCAGTCGAGACACGCGATGAAAGAGGGTTTTAAAGATGAGTCATTTATTGCACCTGAGAGGGAGGGATTGTCTGTCAGCCACCTTGAGGGGAACGTGCCCGACGACACTTAATACATCTCCATGATCTGGAGGATGAATATATGCATCGATTTCCGTTTTTCTTTTACCGTGAAATGACCATACACTCAGACAATGTGAGCAGGACATCTCATCAAGCCAGACAAGTCTCCGTCCTGGATCGATCCCCCCATGCGCTTCAGATTAGCTAAATCATCAGTCAATATCAATAGACTCGCAATCATTTGGAATTACACTGGTTGGGAGGAGAGGGTGGCGGTTGGGGGAGGGGAGTGGAGGGGAGGGGGGGGGGGGTGGCGACATCAATGAGAGAATGTAGAGCCCAATTAGCTCGAGGTAAAAATCGCAGGCTTTACGATGACTGCAGCTTACAGTACGTGCTCAATATGTAACTGCAACGTTTCCGTTTTTGTGACCCTCTCCTGGTGTGGATAAATCAGGGTATGGATAAATGTGTCAAGTGCAGCTGTAAAATCCACAGTAATTCCTGAGACAGTCAATTACGCCGGTTCAAGATCCCTCAGAGTTTATACTTCATAACGTCAGCACTCGCAGCAAAATGAGACCATATAGGAGATATAAACCAAAATGAACACTACGCCATACTGTAACAAACTCTCACGTATAACATAACTTGAAACCCTTCCATTTCCAACAACTAAAGAAACACAGTCATGGGTCCCCTTAAAAAATGAATATCATTTCCTAAAAGAAAAGGCAAGTCTGAGGGCAGTTTGTCTTCCTCATCAGGCTCCGGGTGCTCGTCTAACGTGGGCCAGACTGCGGGACACGTCGCTAGAAATGATCCAGTCATTGTGGAGGGAACAGGAAACCTAGTCTGCTCACCACCCAACGTCTTTTCTTCAGAACCGACTTTCAGACCATGTGCAGGCCAGGGTGGGATCACCACTCCTGTGATGAATTACAGCAGCGTAGAGAGGGAACACATGAGAAAGGGCGCGAGGGAGTGAGAGGAGAGGGTGACAGATAGCCAAAGGACAGTGAGTTAGAAGGTGATGAAGAATACTTGAAGCCAAAAGTGTGAGCAAAACCTAATAATATCTTATTAGCTCGTCCACACGCACACAATACACATCTGGCAGAAGATGAATTGAGCTGCCACTCAGAATAATTATCCTCCTGATCAGCATTGGGGGAAACAAATTAAAGAGCCTCAGGGCCACTTCGGAAGCCAAGAAAATTCATTTATAAATATAGAATCACACAGAAAGATAATGATAAGTTAATTCTGTCCTCGGGGTACAAATGTGATAAAGAAAATGTCAAGATGTATCAAATGAGGTATCACTACTAACATGGAGTCATAGAGGCAACACTGGGCAAATCAACCAGAAGGTGCTTATAGCATGAAGGCCTGCATTGTCGGCGACCTTATAGCAATAAATAACCTTTTCATTTAGCTGTTGGTTATCGAACGTGACGTACATCGCAGGGGGAGGTATTGAACCTGCAACTTCTCAATCTGAAGTCACACGCTCCATCACTTAGCAAGACCCACACCCATACTCCATCATGCAGCCAATAGGAACCAACACTGGAGCGAGGCTCCTGAATACAATTAACAGTCCTGGCTGACCAATCAGGAGGCAGTACAGGAGTGTGGTCGGTTTTGGGGTGTTCCAAAACCCACAGTCTGCTGGACCTGGCTGGTGTGGGTGGCACCAGAGGGTGAGGTGGGGATGGGGGTGGGTAGGGTGAGGCGAAGAGGGGGGCAGGGGAGGGGGTCCTCTAGAGACTCGTGGCACACGACAGACACACTCCCATCCCCAAGGCAGCCGTGCTCAATAAGAGGCAATCAGCCACAGCAGAGAGACCTCTCAGGCAGCCCTCCGTCTTCCCACAAGGCACTGCTCCTGTTCGGCCCGTATCCATTATACATCCAACCCCCCTGTGACGAATCCCCACAAATAGAACATAGTGTCACCCATGATGAAGAACAATCAACTTCGGGGGGGGGGGGGGGGGGTCCAAAAAATGAACCTTTTTTCTTTTCTTCCACAGACGAATATTCCGCCTTCTCTCTTGCTCTCTCTCTCGGCTGTCTACGAGTGTTTGTTTGTGTTTGTTATTCAAGTTGTGTACTCATTTTCCTCGCGGGACGTCAGCAGAGACAGAAGTCATCCGTCATGGTAATTGGGCGTGTTTAGAGAGCAGAGCTGTGCTGATAGAGATGCTTCCTCCTCCTTCTGGTCAAATCAAAGTTGGGTCGCCTCGCATCAAAGACGGATTGCTATGTAAATGTAAGCAGCCACAGATGTGATTATGCGAGCTGGTTTGTTTTTCGAAAGTTTGCTTTTGTGTGTCAGTCGTGTAATCCCCCCCGCCCTACATCTGGGTGTCTCTGGTGGACTAGATGTTGCTTTTTGAGGAAGCCAGGCCTAGCATCTGTTTTTAATGGGAAGAAGCTGAGGAGGCCTTGCTACAGAGTGTTTGTAGCGTGCACGTTTGCACAGGAACATGTGCTGAGGCTGGCTGTGGGAACAACAAATTACTTTCTCAAGTGTATTATCTTGTCCGGGTCAATTTTATAGTCTTCTAGCATTACAGGACACCTCAGACTATAGTTTTTGCTGGCGACTTGCTCCCTGAAAACTCAAACTCACAAGCATCCTGATTGAAATAATGTAATCCCACAACTTTTTGGCTGGGTTCCAATGCAGTTGCTTTCATGAAAGGTTTCTCGCCTTCTCCGTTTGGTACAGGGTCAGAGTAGTGGTGAATACCTCCTCTCTCTACCGGCCAAGCACTGGAATTCCATTGAGAATGTGGCTGTCCGAGCAAGGCCCCTGAGCGTCACACTGAAGTCTGGAAACCAAATCATGTTGAGGTGAAAAAAAGTCAGTCTTGTTAAACTGGGAGAACAGTGCTCCAAGAAAAAGTTAGAGGACCTAGGAGGCAGTTAATAAACAGAGTAAAAGCACACTGTGTCTGTGCCAAAGGAAACAGGCGGCTTTGAAAAGGCGCACCACACAAATATAAATTCCCTCCATCTCCTTTGCCAAGCTCAGAGGAGCTTGCAACGAAGAATAGAGAGGTTTAAACAAGGTTAGGACTGAGAGGAAATCTTTGGGTCACAAAAATAATTTGGAGGAAAGATAATCTGCCCTGACGGGGTTTTGGCGAGGAACGAAATACAGACTGCTCATTGTGGCGGAGTGCATCATTTCAACTGTGAAGCAATTAGTTTTTTTTTTAAGCTCTTTTTTTCCGAAACAAAGCCAAAGACAGGATCCACAGACAGAAAAGTAATGGGAAAGAAAAACATGTTTACCATGGACTTTGGAAAAGCTTTAGTGCTAATAAAAATATGATGGAGTTGATGAGCCGCACTTGGCCAAAGCTTAACACCCAGGACGTGTCAAAGAGTGGAGCGCGCCACCTCACCGTTGGCAGAGACAGAAAACAGCATGAGTGGAGCTCGTTACAGCGCGGCGTGTATGCAAAGCAGAACATCTGGCCACCAAGAGCAAGCCTCTTGCTCGTCCACAGCCCCCTTTCAGCAGGTGTGAGCATGTGAGAGAGACAGAGTGTGAACGAGAGGGGGAGAGTGAGGGCTTGTCTCTAGGCCCGCCAAAGGAAGAAGACTGAAGGGTTCACACTGCCCCCACCCCCCACCCCACACACACACACTGTCCAACCCTCACCAGCTCCCCTCTACCCCCCCTGCCTCAGCCCCTACCCCCCCAGCCTCAGCCCCTACCCCCCCTGCCTCAGCCCCTACCCCCCCCTGCCTCAGCCCCTACCCCCCCAGCCTCAGCCCCTACCCCCCCCGCCTCAGCCCCTTCCCCCCCAGCCTCAGCCCCTACCCCCCCTGCCTCAGCCCCTACCCCCCCCTGCCACCCTGCCTCAGCCCCTACCCCCCTGCCTCAGCCCCTACCCCCCCCCCCCGCCTCAGCCCCTACCCCCCCCCCCCTCCCGCCTCAGCCCCTACCCCCCCCCCCCCCCCCCGCCTCAGCCCCTACCCAAGCCGCCTGTCCTCCATCTGCTTGGCATCAATTTCCTCTACGGCGAGGAGGCCCAGCAGCATATGCCACTGTTTGGATAAGCGAAGCTCGGCTCCCAGGGTCAGCCTTTCATCTGCCCCACTTTGATGGGCCTCGGTGGGGACGGCGGGCCCAGCCGGGACGCAGACGTGTGGAGGTTACAACTCTCATCTCATTCACCACCCCTCAGAATACACCCAGGGCTGGTACAGGCCATGTGAGTGTGTGGCACTTACTCATCCCTACTTCCTCATGAATCATCCCTTCGTCCCACTTGTTCTTAGAATCACTGGTGCCGCCGAGCTGAATAATAACATCAGCCCGGTTCAGGCATCTGTGACCTTTTATCCAAACATCTTTAGAAGGAAAAGGCAGCATGCAAATAGATTGTTGTTGACTAATGTCATATTTGTTCTATTCTAATTAGTCATTCCTTCTGTTTGTTATTGTCTTCTTCAGTGGTGAGCCTGGGGTATAAAAAAAAGATGAAAATGACTTTCAGAGCAGTGTGGAGGATGAAAAAGTAGCAAAGCAAGCCCTGTGTCAAAATAGCAATTACACGGCAGTCTGATTCATGAGGACAAAAGCCGAGCGTGGTAAGGAAGGAGATTAGTAGAGTTTCATTACAGCAAACCCCAGGAAATCAATTAGTCTTCTCCCCTGAACTCTCTAACACACACACACACACACACACACTACTCACACACCTCCGCCGGTACGCGGAAAGGCAAACGTGTCATTCTCAGTCTAATGAGACCAACACACAGGTGGGCAAGCCCTGCTCACATTGATCCATAAGACACTTGTTGAGAAGGCCATGTTCCATGTGGATTCCTGCTGTTGTTCTGACAGCTGCGTTTCAATACAAAAGCAACGCAAAACGGACCTTGTGGTCAAACGCAGTCTATGGTATTTTCATTAAAGTACAGAATCCTAGTGGACAAAATATTGAATTTGCCTCAATGTAGAAAGGTAGATCCATATACATATCTAGCCCTCAGGCTCCTGTGTTAACCCAGCTGCATTAAGTCAGACTCCAGCTGGTATGGTCCACTAGCACCCCCCGAGGCTAGGCTACAAGACTAATATACCTCTCAGATCAGTGGTTCCAAGCCCAGCCATGATGAAAGCTCCATCTGATTTAGGATCCGTGCTAATTGGACCTCGGCAGTGCTAATTAAATCAAGGCCGCTTCTGCGGGCGTGTGTGCGAGCGTGCGCGCGCGTGCGCGCCACCAAGTCACGCACCACTGTTCAAACAGACATTCCGGAAGACTGTTGTTTTTTCCATATTTCATCCCAGCGGGCGTGGCCCGTCTCGTTTAAATGCAGCTCGTGATGCAGTCGCCTCGGCTGTGTCTGGGTGTCCTGATCTCCTTTGGAATCGGGACCATTTGAAAATGTCAGGCTCCCCTAGTTAGCAATTCAAACAACCTAAGAGGCAATTATGCCTTTTTCATGTTTCCGGCGTGCCCCGCTTCATCAAAGGCTGACACGGCGCACGCCGTTTAAATACGACGACGCGGAGGGAAATGTTTCAGAGCGTATGAAAAGGTAACCGCCACAATTCGAATGGCTCCCTTCCACCCCCCCCTCTCTCCACCGCTCTCCCCCTCTCTCTCTCACGCCCTCCCTCATCTCTCCCCTCGTCTCCCAGACAGTCTATCATTGAGAAGAGTCGCTGCTGTGATTGAGCCTCTGCTGGAGGACGGCTCTGAATAGTATCATCACTCCCTGGGCTATAATCATTGGTGTCAGTGATGGTGGGGGGTGGGGGTGGTTATAGGTGGGGGAGGCCGGGGTGGGGGAGGCCGGAGTGGGGGGGGTTATAGGTCAATCAGGGACAGTACAGTCCCTCGCTTCTCTCTCTGCTCCTGTTGAATTATTCCATGGGCGTCCTCTCTCTTGTGCCTCCATAACCGGAATCTAATACGCTGGTAAAAGGGCTCTCTGAGCACCCTCTTAAATAGGACATTGAACATTAAGGAAACTGTTGTTGCCCGGCAGATGGATGCTAGTCATTTGTTTTGGTGTTACATACTGGCAACAACAAACGGCTCAGTGGTGTGGCCCTGCAATACATTTATGGTGCGGACAAATGAAGCTGTGTCGTACACCTCTCTCTGTCCATTCACCACCCCCCCTTCACACACACACACACACACACACACAGGGAGGTGAGTATTACTGAGTTGAATTGGTTCAACTCACACATCATCAAATCATTTTAGTGCATCGGCAGTCAAAGTTTGGGAAAAGAAAGGAAATTCAAACAACATAAAAAACCTAGCTCCTCACGTAAAATGTTGTTTTTAATGAGCTCATTGTTGACTCTGTGTGTACTGTAATGAGCTGTCCAGTAATATGTGTATGAGCCTACTGGGATGTTCCAGTTCAGTCCTGTAGGAGACATGCTGCTGTCCAGCCATTCTGGAAATGTGTGTGTGCGTGTGTGAGTCAGTGAAATGTGCTGCCTCGTGGTGGATTGTGGAAAGAAAGTAGGACATTACTGTGAAAGCAGGAGTAGGGCAGGATAGATGAGGCGACTCCAGAGTGTGAGAGGAACCGTGTGTGTCTCAGACTGCTTCACACACACACTCACACACACACACACCTCATACCGCTACATGCTCTGGTGACGCCACACAAAGAAGGCTGACTTCTATGTTTTTAGTATGGGTATTGTACAATTCAAAATGGATGCAATTAAATCCTTAAGACTACCATTTCCATGGACCCCGTCTAAATGAGAAGCCCCCCACCTGGTGGTAAAAACCTAGCATGCTAAACGATCAAGCGTACAAGTCTAAGGATGTTCATTTGTAGATTAGCAGCTACAGCATAGAGAGCTGGCCAGTGTGAAGGGCAGGCTGAGAAGAGGAGTCTTAAGAGAGATGAGAGGAAGGCGGGGGAGTGAAGTCAGACAGGAAAGAGAAAGAGAGATACACCGGGTTATTCAGCTGTGGAATGCAATAGCTTCTCACACAGGGACGTACCGTACATTTTACCAAGGGAGAAGAACGGCTTGCCATCGTCACCCCGTCAGAGGTGTCGGGCTGGGGTGGGGCTGGGAGGGTGGGGGATGGGGGGGTGTCGAAAAGATACAATTTCACAGCTGAGCACGCCCGTCTAGCCCTCCGGCGGCAGCGGGAGAGGATTTCACACCTGAGATGGTAACAGCAGCGGAGATGGGATCAAACTTACACACCCAGAACCTGATTCTCTTCGTGAAGGAAGTTGGCTTCTCTCTTAGCCTGGTCTACACCAACATCAACTCCCAACTACAACACAAAACATTTACTCACACGTTATCCTGCCTTTATCCCCCATTATGGCATTACCTCAGGCTGGAGGATGAGGCCTTATGTTGTTTCTCGGTTGGTCACCCTGTTCTATCCCCGATTTGAGAAGAGGTTTCGTCATTTTGGACTGAGTCCAACTGATCTCCGGCTGCTTCCATGATATGAGTAATAATTTTATCTCGATGAAACCTTTCTTGAAAAAAAAAAAAAAGAAAACCGGTCGTTCACAGTTCTAGGAGTGTTAGAGTGTATCTCGAGCTCCGTCGCATCTAGCTGCAGCTCCAGGGGTCTGGGCTGGGAGCCCTCCTTCCAGATGGACCCAGGCGAGTGGAACTAGGACAGTACTCTTACCCTGGGGGTGTCCAGCCCTCCTGCCCCCCCCCCCCCCCCCCCAGACCCTCTCACCTCGACACGGGTCGCCAGCTCCATCTGGAACCGTAGATGCTCTTCTCGCCATCACAAGACCCGCCCACGGGGCCGTGCCCCCCCCCTCCTCCCGAGCATCACCATGACGATGCTATTTCAGATCATTAGGTGTCAGTCAGCAGAGAGAGGCAGAAAAAAAAAAAAAAAAATACGTCCCCCACTGAGGAAATCAATCTGCCTTCTAAAGCCCCCCACGGCAACACAAACACTCTCTGTATCGCAGTGGCTGATGATAATCAAGCGCCGTAATTGCTTTTTAAATCACTACGTTAATGACAAGATCTTGATGTAATGCATTGTAATCATGCTATTAATATGGATAGGACTCTGGCGTTTGCAGCCATCTGTTGTGCTGGGGGACCGATGGACGTTTTCCAAAAGACCTGCTTCATTTCAAGGACTGTATTTCTGGACGGCGTCCATGGCCAACATAATCAATTTGAATGCCACCGACGCTGGGAGATGGGGGGGACCCAAATTGACCCATCAATCTCCCATTCAGCCACTGTTTATTCAGCCTTGCATCAAGGTACTGTCAGTCAGACTTCCACGTTTGAGCAGGAGAAGTGCTTGCACTAGAGAAGGGCGTTAAAAGACTGTACAGAGGCACAAACAAACACTGCTCGGCAAACACACGAGCCCTTGTCGCAGAGCCAGGGTGAGCGAAGTGGCTGCCTGGAGTTACCTCTGAGAAGAATCGTTTATACAGGGGTTTAAAAGACCTGCTTTGGTCTTGACGAAAGCACATGTACTGAGAGAACCTCCCGAGGTATCTCGCATTCCTCCTTTTTATGTTTCACCATCAAACTTTCTCTTTCTTCGCAAACTTTTCCATAGCGACTGAGGTGAAAATATGGGGTGTTCGAGTTGTTCTTTTCCACAACTTCAATGGGTACCTCGGTTTCTTTTCCCTTCTCTTATGACTAACGCATTTCCAGTACAAAAGTATTTGTAGCTCAAAAGTTTCTCTGCAGAATCTGCAAGAATGTGCCTCCACACGTGTGGTCGCTGGGGGAACGAGGCAAGGTCTTTTTCTTCCTTAAGGGTATTTTTCATAGCTCTACAATCATTCTTTGGTTGCGATAAATGTCACAACCTGTCTTCCATGCTGGGCAAGTGCTCTCGTTAGTGTCACCGCTCACATTTGTGTTCTCATCAACCATCTGGGGAGCTGTTGTTCTCTTTGAATACCAAAATGGCCCCTGGCTCCAGCAGCGATTCCTCAAGCAGACCTCAAAGAACAGCATTATCAGAAGTAAAAGGTGAGCAGTAGAAGATACAGTGAAGATACAGAGGTCTGCTTCAAGGTGTGCCTCCAGTTTTTGAAAGAGTTCGACTTTTTATTTGTGATTTCTTTTTTTTTTTTGGGGGGGGGGGGTTTATATTAAAGAACTCTTATTGCTTGATACGAGTGTTTCGTGAGTTCCTGAGGGAGGTTTCAAAGTCTTTGAACAGGATGCTTTCAAAATCCGCTCACCCTGTAGCTGAGGGCAGTATCATTTGTGATATACAGATAGCATCTGTTTGTCATGGCACGTTTGCATTTATTTTTTTATTTTTTTTGCAGGCAATTTAAATTTCAGGCCGTTTACCTGCTGAAATAGAAACAGAGGATCTCTTTTAGTCTGTTGCTAATTGGCACGCCTGTATACACCCCCTCAGAGCAGAGGAGTGTCAGGGGGAGGGGGGCTGAGGGAGGGGGGGGGAGGTTGCAACACTTTTCATCTCTCCCTCCGCAGATTTCTTCATCGGTTGTAATTAATCACGTCTTTAAATGAACAAAATGTAAATACGCCGTTGACACACTGCCAATTAATTCCCAGATTCCGTTCGGTTCAGATGCTTTCTGCTCAACCGAAGGGAGTTTCAATTAAAAGTTTTGGAGGGTGTTATGAAAGCTTTAATGGTGTCCCTTTGTTCCATGCGACGCATCCTGGGAAATACATTCCTCCTCTACAAAGTACTCCTGCACTGTGTAATCAATTCCCTCAGCATCTTCAACCACGAAAGACGAGAGAGAAAAAAATCGACGCACTCAAGTCTCCCCCCTCATTGTCAGTACAACAACAGTTTTTTTTCTAACTAGCCTTGAGAGCATCTCGACAGAGTTCAATGCAGTTCACCATCTCTGCCCCTGAGACGGCTTCTGGTGCTTTCCGACTGTCTGAACTCCCCTAGAGCCGGAGCTGGTGGTGAGACCCAGGCAGACTGTGACCGCCCCCCGGGGACAGGCACCCTTCCTGCTGGGGAGCTAACGAGGATCACTGGAGGCCCAGACACACACAGCTACACACACACAACCAAACCTGCATCTTTCACACAAAATGATCCACCTGCCACTTGTGGCCCTGACGAGGCCAAATGTCACACTGTGGTGAAAGACGTCCCCCATGTTGACTGAGAGCCCCAGAAGCCCGGGTACGCCTGGGTCCTCGTGGACACTAATTGCCTCCTGTGCCAATGAGAATCTCAGACCCTGACAGTGGGAGCCAATGATTCTCCTCTCCTCCTCCAAACTGGGTTATCTGACCCCTTTCTCAAACAAAGAGGGTTTGGCTGGTCCATGCTGTCCCATCTCTGTCTTCCATCTTTAGTGACCAGCACATGTCATAACACCACAGTAATTGGTCTCGTTGGCCAGCAGTCATGCAATAATCCAAAAGTGACAGTCAAAATGTGGCTGGCTGAACATAGCCTCATGCCATATACGTTCTTGGCGATGTAATAACAGCAATGTGAGAGGCCATTTTGTCACTCAGTAAATTACATTTGAATTCCTTTAACTGTAGATTAGTAATACATCTGTAAAATGTATTGTTCTTGTAGGCACATTCACACATTATGACCGACGACAGTCATTGTGCGGTACAGCTTCCCTGAACGACCCGTGAGAGCAATCCAGAAAAGGAAAGACTTAGAAACCTTAGAAATGAACTTTGTTACACGTTGAATTGTTATTTAACCACTTTTATTGCTAGTAAGTGACTGGCCACTGGTAGACTGTGAATGGCAGAGGCTTAATGTCGTGTTTTCAAACTCTAAGCCATTAGAAGGCTTCTCTGAGGAACACTTGAGGAGCAGTATAAAAGTAACAACCCAGTAACTTTAAATGCTGCTACTTTAAAAAGTCACGTTATTTTAAATAGTGAAACACATGACTCGGTTTCCCAGAGAACCTAAACTACAAGCTGCCACGACCCTGCCAAGACATGATGTCACGCAACCAGTCAGCCTGCTTTTATTTTCCTCTCCACACACCAAGTTACATCCAAATGAATGCTTTATGGCAGTCAAACTAAAGCTAATTGGATTGTGAGGGACCGTAAATAACAGTGCTGACTTTTGCCAGATTGCCCGTGCAATGACAGCATGATTGGCACGGCAGCTTGTTTCGACATGACAAACAGGAACCACCGAGCATGATCTCGAGCCATGATCCTCTTACAGGGGACCTTTGTCAACACTCGCCAGTCATTCTATAAGTGGTGGGTGAGAGCAGGGGGGGCCCTGATTCATGTCCTGTGACCACCATCAGTAGGATGATGTCACGATTGGGGTTCTGTGACAGCCTTCAAGACAGTGAAACATTTAAACATCAATCAATCAACCTGTTTGTGAGAACGGGCGTGCGGGTTCTCGTCGTCCCCAGGGTGGTGGTGATGCAGCAAGGTGAGGAGGCAGAAGAGCTATCAGCACCAGCAGAGGTCACGCGGCCTCACTGACATCACCTGTCTCCCAGGTCATTCCAGACAGTCTGAACCAATCAATACTTTCCACCAAACGATCTCATAATCACTCGGCGACTTAATTCAGTCACCTTCAGGAGTAGGTTCCTTCTTTCTCTCTGCATTGCAGAGGAAAAAGGATGTTTGAGTGCATGCTTGTGTGTGAGCCCTCGAGGGGGTGGAGAGCAGAGATGTGTGTGTGTGTGTGATTTGTAAGCAGCGCAAGGTGTTATAAACACAGCAGCACCCCAGAAAGAAAACAGAACAGCTCTGTGATTTCACCTCCGCCTGCCTCAGGCATATCTCTCAGAGCATCAGAGAGTTACAGCATGCTAAACTCTGCACACCGCAGTGTGCCTCCCATCAGCACCCACAACAACATCAGGTCTCACGGATCATGAATTCAAATGGAGCTCAATAACCCACCATGGATGATAGATATACACCCCGGCAGTTTGTGTGTTGGGTGAACGCGATATCCTAGTCCTCTCACACAGCTCCGTTGCACAAGCCAAACTGCTCATGATTTATTCGAGGAGTCTGTAAGGGTTGACAAAACCCAACAGCCCTGTGAGGGGGGAAAATTGAGAAATCTATTGGAGGTCAGGGGTCTAACTACATGTATAGCATTCCCATGTATATAATACAGTGCCATCACATTGTCTGTAAAGCTAATCCACGACAGCCAGCTTTTCATAGTTGTTCTCGAAGAGGTGGAAAAACACTTGATTGCATTGGACTGAAGTAACAGCCATAAATCTGAATCATGTAGGACTGCAGCTGAGGAAGTCTGGGACTGAGACTACCCATCTATGGTGTGGCAAGAGTGCCCTCTGGTGAACAAAATATCTTTAACAAACAGCCTGACTGTTACAGTGGGGGAGGCTGTTCCTTGTGCTGCCTTCGGGTCACATGACCCAAAGGTTCACAAAGAACCATCATTGTGTTGCGACAACTTTGCCCAATACAAAAACAAATAAAAAGCATGTTCTTTTAACTTTTGCGATGTGAAAAGTCTGAGACAGCCCGATGGTTAAAAGAAAATTCTTCACTTTGTTTTTGTATGCGGTAAAGTTGTCGCAATATGACGGTGGGTCACAATGACTGATGGGTCAGAATGACCCGAAGATAACACAAGGGTTAACGCGTGCATCTGAAACTAAGGAAAGTTTGTTTCTCAGCTCCAACCCACCTGATTCAAATGAATGGTCGTTATCAGGGTTCTGCTGAGTTTGATAACGACCCACTCATTTGAGTCAGGTGTGTTGAAGCTGGGAAACATCTAGAACATGCAGGTCCCCGAGGACCAGGGTTGAAGACTACTGCTGTACAAAGTGTTCACACACAGAGCCCATAGGAATACGCCTGTCAGCTCCACGTATTCCTCAAATGACCCTGCAGATTGCACATAAGCATCACTTTGTTTGAATACTTCCTACATTTGAGAAGTGCTTCTATTCCACGAGCAATCCCTTCCAATCACGGAAGCATCACTTTTTCAAAACATTAAACGCAACGCTTCAGCAGCAACCCACCGCAGAAGGGCTCTCAAAGAATTGGACAGCGCCGTCAGTAATAGCTAACGCAACATGATTAATGGATTCACATTGTGGAGCCTTGGGCTCGGGATATCTTCAATCTGACTTGAGACACAGCCATTATGAATGAGTGGCTTACCTTGGAGTTGAGGCTGCCAGGCTGACTGAGGTTAAACAGGTATGACACACCACGTCAGTGCATCATGCCCTGAGGCAATTATTGAATTCAGGTGTTTGAGCCCCACACATTGCTTACAGCCAACTAAAGCCACAAGCTTTGACTTATGCTACGTTCAAGTAAGCCATTTTGACACAAACAAACAATGAAGCAGTAAAGGAGACCACAGGTGGTTGTTTTTTTTCCATGTTTTCTTTTTACAAACGTGTACAATACAAAACTACAAATTGAGTCCACAAGTCCCCTCATACATTTTTCCGCAGAGTAAAATGTGTCCAGTGGTCAAATAAACAGACCAATAGCATGAGACAGGACCCAACAATTCATACATTGTTGGAGGAAAATAAGAACTAATGAGGAACTTGACATGTCATTACGTACAAAACGTAGCGCTCACAATTTATACCAAAAAGAGAAATGACAAAGTCGGCATTCACACTACAAACATTCTCTAAATCGCACTCATATTTGTATTTATTCCCAACATACTACTTACCATGTCTTACTGAATCCCACTGAAGAAAGACACCTGTGTGTGTGTGTGTGTGTGTGTGTGTGTATAACACGAGTCTAGAAGTACCTAAAAACGTCCAAACTCAATAGGCTGCCAGTGAATTTGGTTTGGGACCCAGAATGACCGGCCCACCTGATGACCAACCGCTCCCCACCAGCGTGGCTCCAGTCGGCTGCGATGACTGCCCACCAGTGCGTGGCCACTTCAAAACAAACAGCAGGACTCGTGCGTTTGACAGTCTCCCTGTGGGTGTGGCCCGTCTATGAGCAGAGCCAGCTTCCCTCCAGGTCTTGTGAGCACGTCTGTCTAGAAACCTCAGTGTCTGCGCACGTGCCTGTGTGTGTGTGTCTACAGGCCATGCAGGCTGGTGCTGATGATGTCCATGAAGGTGGCCTCTATGCGGTAGCAGAGCTGGACGTCTGAGTCGGCTCCCCCCAGCTGCTCTGCCGTCCTCTGGGACAGGCTCAGCTTGGAAGCCCCCGCGCCCTGCACCTCCTGGGGCTTCTGCTTCAGGTACTGGAGGCCTGCAGCACAGGGGGGGTGGAGACAGAGGGGGTGGAGACAGGAGGGGGTGGAAACATAGGGGGTGGAGACAGGAGGGGGTAGAGACAGAGAGGGGGGAGGGGTCACACGTTAGAGACGTTCTCTCCAAGAGCCTTGGTGACGGTTGGTGAGCGGGAGCGGGCGACTCACGGGCGATGAGGGGGTCGATGTCCCTGGCCTTGGTGGCCACGTCGGAGGCACACACCTGGCCCACCTGCACCAGCAGGGCGGCCACGTCGTCGTACAGGGGAGGGAAGGCCTGGCAGAAGGCCACCAGGCACGGCAGCGTGGGCATGAAGAAGGAGAAGCGCTTGGCCCGGGTCAGGACTGAGGGGAGGGGGGAGAGACGTGTGGGTGAGACCAACAGCAGAGGGGGCCGGGGGAGAGAGAGCGCAAACAGGTTCTGCACGGACACAGATCCACCAGCAGATGGCGGCGTGATATCAAGAAACAATGGAGGAAGAGGAAATCTCCCATGTCATCGGATACTTGAGAAGGACAGAGCAACACAAATGAGGGGAATAATGAGACTGAGCTCAGTCAATGCCCGAGCAAACAGCAGAGAACAAAGTGAGACGGAGAATGAAGCTAAGCTAGGGGGGCTAGCCGGTCGGGGGACTGACCTGTGAGCAGGGTTGCCATGACGCTGACGGCCAGGCGGGCTACGCTCAGGGACTTGGGCAGGGCGTACTGGGTGCACAGGTGAGACAGCAGCTGGATGGCAAAGATCTGAGGAGGGAAACAAACCCCCACACTGAGTCACACCCCGCTTGGTCACCACGCCTGTCCTCCTGTCGACGTAGGACAGACACTGGCACAGAGCCAGCATCGCTGTGGGCTCCACGGCGAGGCCAGGAGAGGGGAGGGGAGAGGAGAGGAGGGGAGAGAGGAGGAAAGAGGAGACCAGAAGAGGAGAGGATGGGAGGAGAAAGGAGAGAAGGAGGAGGAGGGGGGGGGAGCTCACCTGCTTCTCCAGCTGAGGCTGGGCCAGCAGCTCGGGGATGAAGTCCAGGCAGATGTGGATGGAGGGGATGCCTGCCACGGTGAGGGGCAGCAGGGCCTGGGGGTAGCCCTGGGAGGAGACGGCCACAGGGGGGAGGAGACCAGGAGGCCAAGGGGGAACAGCGAGGGGACGGGGAAGAAAAAAAAAAAAAAAAGATTACAAGGGATTAAGGGAGAGCTTAATAATCAGTGGATGAGTGTTTAGTAGTAGCAGTATAATTTGATGAGCCATTTCATCCAGAACACACACACACACACACACGGCAGCTTGTGCGAGCAGCATGAAACCGCGGCGGATTACTGCGACAGAGGGCCAGGATTGCAGTGACGAGGTCTAACATATGGCGGGCGGCTCGTTGCGGGAGCGCTGCAGTCATTCAGGCTCACCGAGCGCCGCCGCTGTTGTTGTTGTGACTCGCAGCAACTACTGCGGCTCGACGCCTGACCGCGTCTTAGCTGACCGCGCTTGGACTCGACCACATGCTCGTCTCACCGCGCCAAAACGACGTTTCATACGGCGTGTATAGAGAGAGCAGCCGCAGCAACTTGTGCGGGGTTATAGGACCCGCTGGCTTTCTGGGTGAAGGGGAACATTCTGTTGACATTCCAATACAGCCACTCGGGGTTCAAATTGGTTTTGATCGGCATGTATTTAGAGGGTCCATAGAGATTCTCCGGGATATTCTTTTTGTCAGTGGAGCGGTTATGAAATACGAGAAGCAGCCGATCGAGACGAAATCGGCAAAGTGAACAAGGCGTGGAGAAGACGCCCGTCTCCTGGTCTGCGCGCGCGTGGGGTCGTTACCTGGAAGTGCACTAGCTTGGCGATGTTGGGGTCGGCGATGAACATCTGGTGGAGCAGGCAGCAGATGAGACACTGCACCTCCCTCAGGTCGCTGAGCAGCCCCCCCTCCTGCTCGCCCGGGGCCCCGGGCCCCCCGGGCTCTGCGGGGCCCCTCACGCCGCTCAGCAGGCTCTCGCCCTCCGACCCCAGCTGCTGGCCCTCCGAGGAGGGCAGACACACCTCCAGCAGGATCTGGACCGCTGCACTGTCCTGGGAGGGAACACACACAGAGAAGAACAAAGGTCATTTGGGAAGTGTGTGTGTGTTTGTTTGTATGTGAGGTGTACATGTGTATGCGCGTGTGGTACGCGTGTGTATGTATGCGAGGTGTAGTGCAGGTGTCTGGTGTGTGTGTGTGTGTGTGTGTGTAATGTGTGCGTGTGTGTAATGCGTGTGTGTATTGTGTGTAATGTGTGTGTGTGTGTGTGTGTGGTACCTGAGCTGCCAGCAGGGCGTTCTTGAGCTCCTCGCGCGTGACCTCGGGGGTGTCGGGCTGGCCCGTGAGGCCCAGGTTAGAGATGGTCTGGCTCTGCCTGTCCAGGTCGGCCGTCTCCTTCAGGTGGGAGTTCAGGTAGGCCTTGGAGGCCAGCAGGTAGCCGTTCAACATGTGGAGGACGATGTCCATCAGGGGAGGACACCTGGACACGGACACACACGTAAGTCCCCCAAAACAGAGGTAACATCCTCACGACAGTTAAGTCCAATTTCATTTCAGCACTGACTCCCGTCTCCAAGTATGGAGTCTGCAGCTCTAGAGAATGTGGTTGTGTACCGTAACCAACCCTAACCGCCCACCAGATGGATATACTGTCTCTCCCTCTCTCTCTGCTTCCTACCTTGGCTGTGGTGGCGCTACCCAGCATGCCGCGCTCCTCACCTGTACGCCCTGCTGTACCCAGCATGCCGCGCTCCTCACCTGTACGCCCTGCGCTACCCAGCATGCCGCGCTCCTCACCTGTACGCCCTGCGCTACCCAGCATGCCGCGCTCCTCACCTGTACGCCCTGCGTTACCCAGCATGCCGCGCTCCTCACCTGTACGCCCTGCTGTACCCAGCATGCCGCGCTCCTCACCTGTACGCCCTGCTGTACCCAGCATGCCGCGCTCCTCACCTGTACGCCCTGCGCTACCCAGCATGCCGCGCTCCTCACCTGTACGCCCTGCGTTACCCAGCATGCCGCGCTCCTCACCTGTACACCCTGTGCTACCCAGCATGCCGCGCTCCTCACCTGTACACCCTGCGGTGGCAGCGCAGCACAATGAGGGGGTCCACCATCAGGTCGTTCTGGCTGTACGTCTGCTGCCGCGCCATCTTCGCCGAGGGCTGCAGGGCATTCACCGTCATCACCCACAGCCTGGCGCGCACAGGGACGCCTGCGTTACTCACACAGGACCAGGACCAGGCCCCAGCCCACCCCCCCACCCCCCCCTCCGTTCAGTCGAGCCAAACTAGCCAGAGGGCATGGTCACCTCAGGGTGGAGGGTCAGTATGAAATAAGTGTCCGAATCGAACCGCTTTTGGAGAGGTTCCCAGTTTGTCTTTAGCGACGCTGCCCTGAGGGTGGCTTGGATTGATTAGGGGGCCTTTTTCCTCTGAGTCAGAGAAGCACCGAGTCTGGAAGAACTGGATTCTTCCCCTCTGCTGGCTGGCTGGCTGGGGCAGGCTTCAATCAATGTGTGTAAAGAGAGGGTCCCCACTAAGGCCCTGCTCGTACTTGTACCTGCTCGTGCTTGTGACTGTGAGAGAATGTGTGTGTGTGTGAGAGAGGGAGATCGATCAGCTCCTCTCCTCTTCGGTGTGGTGACCCTGGGGACCTGTGGGGCCCGTGTCATCCTGTCCAGTTAGGAGGCTAGGAGCTGACCTGACCCCAGCCCAGCTCCTCAGTCCACTCCCAGTCAACATGGGGGGAGGGGGGACAACGACGAAGGGAATGACACAAGCCCTATCGGGCAACCCCCCCCCCCCCCCCGAACTGTCTCGGCCCAGGCCCCGGCCCTACCTGCGGGGCATGACGGTGTTGAGGACCATCCACAGCTTGTTGAGGGTCTGGATGATGCGCCTGGGGACGCCCGACTGCAGCAGCAGGGTCAGGCTGCCCGTCAGGGCCTCTGCGTAGGGCATCAGGTCCCCCGCCGACAGCAGCGTCAGGTGCTCCAGGATCCGCATCAGCCTGGGCCCGCTGGACGGAAGCTTCTGGAAGGCTGGAGGGGGGGGGGGGGGGGGAGGAGACATACTGTATTTAATGATGTCATACATCAGTAGCCATGTAGTGATACACACACCCCCCTACCCACTTCAGGAGGCGAGGGAATGGAATACTTTTAAAAAGAGAGTTGAGGTCTAGAGTGACTCGTGTGGGTCAAACCACACTGACGTGGAAACACGCTCCATGGGTAGAATGCTATGAAAAGAGGTCAAACTGCAGAGCCCGTTTGATCTGGTCGGTTGTTTTAGATCAGTGTTGAACAGAGAGAGACAGAAAGAGCACATATCTCTGCGAGTAAAAGAGAGGAGAGAGAGAGCGAGAGAGTGGAGAGACTTCCCACTCCTCTTTGTTCTGCAACTGAGTCATTCGCTTCCAAAGGTCAGGCTTCACATCTAACCGGAGGCTGGTCAAATCACACAGAGAGAGAGAGAACAGTCCAGCTAGCTTCCCAACCAGCCTCACCCAGCCTCTGAGACCCGCAGCCTCTCCCCCCCCCCCCCCCCCCAGCTTCAAGCACTTACAGAAGCAACACAAAGGGGAAAAAAGCCCTTTAGGTTAACATCCTCCCTTTGGTTTTTACTAAGAAAAGCAGTTCTCCACAGTGGCACACCGTTGGATTAAATCATGTTTGGATTTCCATAATCAGATGTCGTTTTGCAGATTAGATTAGCCTTGCCTTGGAGCACAGGGGGATAACTCACAAAGGAGAGAGAGAGAGAGAAGAAACCATAAGGACCATGTGTTTCTATGTGTGCATGCGTGTGTCTGTGTGTGTGTGTGCCTAGGCCTGCTGTATCAGAAGGCTCGATCTGTTATTAAAGTCTAATAGCAGTCTAATCCTCCAGACAGTGGGGCCTGGGGGATTACTGCACACTGATCTGGACCAAGGGGGAGGAGGGAAGGAAGGAGGGCTCGAGGCTGTTCCTCTGAAAGCTCGGGATCTGCCGTTGACAAACTCCCCATGACTGACTCCCCACGCACCAGTGTCGCGCCACGCCCTCTTCACTCACCAACCCTACCGTCCACCTAAAACCCCTCAGCCGAGCTCGTCTAATCTCAGGATCCTCTAATCTCAGGATCGCTCTCGTTAACCCTGATTTAAACACTCCACCACCCCCTTTTCCATCTGATTGCCCCCCCCCCTCCCCTTTATTGATCCCCCCCCCCCCCCCCAATGCTCACCCTCGTGCAGCTGGCTGTGGGAGTATCTGCAGGTGTTGCTGGGCAGCAGCATCCTGCGCAGCAGGGGCAGGGTGCCCGTCACCTCCTCCTCACACACCCAGTCCTCCACCATGCACAGGTGGGGGTAGTTGGTGGCCAGCAGGCGCAGCAGGGCAGAGTGGAGGCCTGGAGGAAGGGACGTGGAGGGGGAGATCGTCAGAGGGTGGGGACTGGGGGTGGGTATCGTGAGGCATCCGTTTGATTCAACTTTGTGTCAGTCATGCGCAGCTGAAGTCGTAGGTGGGGTTTCCACGATAACACGATTTGGTGGACATGGTAAATGTCTGCAGTGGGGGGCCAGGCCTTGTACCTCCCAGCTCCTGCTGGAGCCCCTGGGCCTGGGTGATGAGGTACTTGATGGGGATCTGGTCCATCAGAGTGGCCGAGTACGACCGGGGCTTCCTCTGCATCAGAGCTGGGGAGGAGATAGGGGGGAGGAGACGGGGGAGAGGGCGGAGACAGGTGGGGAGAGGGCGGGGGAGGAGATAGGTGGAGTAGAGGAACCAGGGGGAGGTGGAGCAAAGAAAGGGAGAAGCCAGGGGAGAAGCAGAGGCGAGTAGAGGAGAAAGACGGAGAGGGGAGGAAGAAAGGCGGGGCGGGAGAGGAGAGAGAGAGAGGACGACAACAAGAGAAGAGAGGCTTTATTGGGATGGACTGTGTCAGTGGTAGTCCAGCGCTTGCATTTCCAGGGGCCACGGTGATTTTTCACCACCGTAGGTTCATTAACACCGCCGATGGGCGCCATCATTCTTCCTTTGGACGGAGCGGGGAGGACTTAGGTAAACACAGCTATTAAAGAGAGAGCAGGGGAGAGGATGGGCATAAACCTTGATGCAAATGAGGACTAATGGAGAGGGCCGGAGGAAAGCTCAACATTAAGAGGGGGGGAAAAAACACTGACTGGGCTCGCTGCAACCTGGCCTAACCTACAGCTGTCCTACGCTCCTGTGGCTAAGCTAGCACTCTGGCACCTCTCCCCCTCACTGGGCTGCATCGGACTGAATGAAAGGGCTGGCAGAGCCACAGCCAACGTTCAACAGGAGGGATGAATCACTCAAGAGAGATGGAGAGAGAGAGAGAGAGAGAGGGGGGGGGGGGGGGAAGTCCTCTCGCTCAACAACAGGAGGCCAAAGTCTGACGAGCTGCCTGGCAGACACACTCCCTCAGTCTGACATGCTGCACACCTTCCTGAAGAGACACGCACACGCTAAAAAAGACGCCTGGATAGTCGGGGGGAGATATGCGGGGAGGAGGGGGCATGGCACTGAGGAGGGGAGTGAGGGTGGAGAGGGGGTCGGGGCTCGTACCCAGGGCCTTGGTGCTGACCAGGAGGGCTTCCTCGTACGACAGGATGTAGTAGAGGATCAACAGCTGGGTGGTGATGCTGTAGCGCTGGCGAACTCGCCCTCCCTCGCCCTGCAGACAGAGAGAGTGAGAGAGACAGAGAGTGACAGAGTGAGAGAGGGGGGGGGGTGTACAGACAGTGAGTCACAGAGAGAGACACAAGGAGAAAGATGAATATAGAGGACAGAGAGAGAGCGCCAGGAGAGAGAGCGCCAGGAGAGAGAGCGCCAGGAGAGAGAGAGAGAGAGAGAGAGAGAGAGAGAGAGAGAGAGAGAGAGAGAGGAGGAAGGGGTTGACAAGGAAGGGTCAGGGACAGGTCAGCTGCAAATGCATCTCTCCACGGGGCAGCAGCGGCCCCCTCTTAGCGACAAATCGTCCCTCTCTCGTCGCAGGACCAGCAAGGCGGAATAAGAGGATGAAGTGGATAGGGGGGTGTGTGTATCACTACATGGCTACTGATGTATGACATCATTAAATACAGTATGTCACTGGCTGCAGTGCAGACACAGTAATAGGCTGGGGGAACCATAATGACATTAAAGGCAATTTACTCTGAACGGCCTCCAAACGGGAGGAATGAGGAGATTAATTGAAACCGACTACAAAGTCTACATCATTTGATGCTCAGCCCCCCCCCCCACAGTGAGCTTCTGTACTGGTCACTGGTGAACACGCTGCTCTCTGCAACCTTAGCTGTGAAGCTCCCCAGCCTGCCAGATCTATACTTCAGAGTGGGAGCAGATGGGAATAGGGGAGCGGCCATCGAACGGCGTGGACACATTACAGCACGTCTGGCCGCAGAGTCAAACCCCCCCTCCCCCCGTTATTGAGTTACTGGCCATGCCGGTGTGCTCCCAGCGACACTTGTCTTTACTGATGAATTTCCCTTCCGGGGTCCGCTGGGAACACGCGTGTCAACTTGATCGATCGATCGACGCAGAAGGATAGGGATATTGCCTGTAAGCCTAAACACCCCACACACACACACACACGCGCGCACACACACACACCCCAGGAAGACTCACGGGGGCAGAGCCCAGGAAGACGGCGAGGATCTCCTGCTCGGTGATGGGCTGGTTGGTGGCCTCGGGGTTGGCCTTGGAGGCGGGGGTGAGGATGGAGTTGATGTACACGTCTATGAGGGGCAGCAGCTGGGTGTGGAGGGGCGTGGACGTCTCGCACAGCTGCCGGTAGATCCAGTCCTACGGGGGCACGCGCACAGCAAACCTGACTCAGAGCGCTCTCTTCATGAGGACTCAGGACAGAGATAAACGTCTGAATTTCCACCTGTACAGGTCAGGTGTGTTGTGTGTGTGTCCCCCCCCCCCCCCCCCGTGTGCCCAGCAGGTGGAGCACCAGAGCCAGGTGGCTCCCTACCTTGATGGAGACCTTGTGCTTGGTGAAGGCCCGGCTGCGGAGCAGCTGGTAGATGCAGTGGATGGGCAGGAACCCCGTGATGTTGGCGCTCAGGTTGTTGGTGACGGCCACCCTCACGGCGTGGGCAGTCACCACCTGGGGGGGGGGGGGGGTGGAGAAGGAGACAGACTCAACGCTCTGCTCTGATGGGGCGTTCAGGTAAAACGCCCCGGGGCGAGACCTGAGGGACTTGGGCGGGGGTCGAGAGGTACCTGCTCGGTGAAGATCTCCTGGGTAAAGATGGTCTTCATCTTGCTCAGGGAGCTGGGCTTGATGGCGATCTGGAAGAGGAGTCAGAAAAAGAGGAGGGGTTTGACATTGAGAGACGGTGGGGAACGCTCTTACTGAGAACATGTGTTTTAGCCGCGCTGAGGCAGCGGTCCTCATTGTCCCAGTACCGTCCCAAGGAGCAAAATGAACCGTCCCAAACTGAACTTGACCTGTCCCAAAATGTGAATTCTTGTGTTTTTGCATGTTGACATTCTGAAATCTAGGGTTAATTGCAACACTAAGTCTTCTATACAGTCGTGGGGCTCAAATCAATGTCTGAATTTCAATGTGAATACACACACAAAAGAACACACCATGTTCTAGCGTGTTTCATATACACCAGTCTTTCACACTGAGAACACAGGGAGAACAGTCTTCCCTGGAGGCCTAAGGAAAGTGCGCCCCCCCCTGAATATTACAGTCTGGCCATTTATAAAGCAAATACAGTGATGTGTGTTACTGTGATCATTATGTATAATGAGTTTCATCTATACACCAGTTTTTCACACTGAGAACACAGAGGGAACAGATTTCCCTGGAGGCCTGAGGGAAGTGGTCCCCCCCCCGAATATTACAGTCTGATGATTTAGATGCAATACAGTGATGCCGGTGATGTATTTTACAGTGATCATTATAATAACCATAATACATTTATGATCAGATGATACACGGACCATATCACTATTGGACTATTGGACATACACAATGACTAACTTAAGAGACTTGATGCTCTTGATGACTTGAGCCTGCTAAATGAATACATGTCAATGTAACTGTCCCAGACATCTTTATCATGGTTGCCGGGACGACTGGCTGCCATTTATTTCTTGCTCTGCTGTGGGGAACCCCCCCCCCCCTGATTCTACACAGCCTATGATAGACAGCCCTGGGGGGAAAACAAATAGGTCCGGAATCGAATCACTTTGCATCTCATAAGATGACAAATACACTGGGATCAAAATATACCACAACTTGTTGCTTGTGTGTGTGTGTGTGTGTGTGTGTATGTGGCTCTGTGTAGCTGCAGTACAGCATCTACAGAGAGAGAGAGAGAGAGAGGCAGGTGTATCAAACCTCCCCGCCCCCACCCCTTCACCTCACCTTCATCCCCAAAGTGGAGCACACCAACTCGATGATGGCGCTGAGCTGGTTGCTATGGAAATACATGGCAACCAGTAACAGCATCTCTCCGAACGAAGCAGCTACGCCCGCGGCACTGTGTGACGTCGGGGGGGGGGGGAGGGGGAGGGAGGGAGGGGACAAAAGACAAGAGAGAGAGATTTAAAACATCCGTTTACCATGCCTCTTAGAGGATGGCACTTTATTAAACTGATTATGCCGTTACCCACACACACACTGCCACAGAAGCCCCCCCGCCCCCCATCCTCCCTCACAGCCCCCGCCAACACTCATTTACCTCCCTGCTGATGGGTCCACAGTTACAGATTTATTGCCCAGCGCGCACACACACACCCACACACGCACAGACTGAGGACAGGGAAAGCTCGACCGCTGCAATGATAACTCGGAGTGGATGAAGGTCTTATTCAATTCCAAAAAGCCTGTCAGAGCCCATCTGGTGTACACTCCTCGCACATACGCACAAGCGCACACACACACACACGCACAGCTAACACTCTCACCCTGTGTGCTCACACACACACACACACACACACATGACACACAACCCTGCTCTGTTTGTTTAGAGGTAGACAGTCTGCTGGCTTTAGGACAGTGATGCAGAGGTAGGTGGCAGAAACTGGGACATGAACACACACTCCTATTTGGCCAAGAACAGCGTAAATACTGCCATCGCGTGACACACACACACACACCACCAAACGACACGAGATGCAAACATTCATCTTCCACAACAAGACATTTCCCCTTCTTAGTGTTTTATGACGTAGGCCGAATTGTTTTCAAAACAAGGTCAGTTTTATGCTTTCACAGCTAATAAACATACACATGTGAAACACGGTAACAGATGATGATGCTTTTACCTTTCAAAGTATTCCTCCTCCTTGATCATCCAGCTGAGCCACATCACCATCAGCTGTTCCTGCTCCGGGGTGCTGGACACAACACACACACACACACACACACACACACACACAGAGCAGTGTTTCCCACAGATTAGAAAGCAATTTGTGGCGGGGGGGGGGGGGGTCGTTTCATGTCAGACCGGGGGTGGTGGTGGTGGGGAGTTCAAAATAATTCCTTCGTTAATAATTAGTTACACGGAACTTCCCAGTGGCTGGGAAGACAGAGAGAGAGGGAGGGTGTGTGTCTGTGGGTGTTGTCCCTACCTGACCAGGGTGGGGAAGGCCAGCAGCTTGCAGAAGGACAGGGAGACGAAGCGCACCCCAGCAGGAGTAGCCGGGGGGCGGCTGGTCATCAGCTGGAGGAGCTGCTCCGCCTCTTCATCGGTGGGCCTAGGGAGGGCAGGTGTTACACACTGACATACCCACACCACAATGACCATGCCCACACCCAACGCAGAAACACACACACACACAGTCTCAACAAACGCCGTCTCACGCCGACAAACCCGCAAAAATCGGCGTACGTGCGACGCACTCAAGCCACACACACACACAGAGGGCCGACCCTACCGGAGGCCCGCGATGCCCATGAGGGCGCAGTAGAGCCGGAGCAGGGCGCTGGCCTTGACCACGTGCTCCTCGCGGAGCCCCGAGTAGCCGGAGCTGCTCTCGGCGTCGCTCTCGCTGTCGTTGGGGACGTGGGTGCTGCGGGAGCGCGGCAGGATGGCCACCAGCTCCAGCAGCAGCTGCCGGCGCATCTGCCACAGCACCGAGCTGCTCTCCCTCTTACGCTGAGGGGGAGAGAGAGAGAGAGGGGGGAGAGGGAGGTAGAGGCACACAGTGAGAGAGAGAGAGAGACAGAGAGAGTGAGACAGAGAGAGAGCGAGAGCGAGACAGAGAGCGAGAGGGGTGAAGGCGGGGAAAAAAGGTGAAGGCCATGGGTGAATTACGGTTGACATTTCAGCAGGAAGTGAATGAATTCTGTATTCGTGAGAGTGTGTGTGTGTGAGGAGGCTGAGTGAAGGAGGAGGTTATCGTCCCCTCTTCTCGGGGGGCCTCCGTGACGGCAGGTGTCCCCCCTCCGGAGGGAGGCGGGGGGCTCGGCTCACCTGCTGTCCGTTGCGGATGAACATGCTGAACCAGGTGCGGACCTTCCCGTTGGTGCCCAGCAGCAGGCCGCTCACGTAGGAGACCAGGGGGCTGACGGCGTCGTCCGCCGTGTCCGGCTTGTAGTCCAGGGTCAGGGCCACCCCCAGGCCCGGCAGGTGACACTCCTCCACCTGGGAGCAGCCAGGAGCACAGGGGTCAGGGGGAGGGGGCCGAGCCAAACAGAGGGCAAGGGAAGGGGGTGTGTGTCTCCCAGAGTGACTCACCACCATGGCCCTGATGTTGAGGGCCTGGGAGGGGTTCATCTGACACAGCTGCCTCAAGGCCTCCGTCCTGCGACGGCCCCCCATGCTCTCCTCGTCCTGACGCTCGCCGTTCTTGATCAAGCCCCTGCACACTAGAAACACACACACACACACACCAAACACTTCAACATGACATTTCTAATGTGATCTTGTGCAAAATATTGCATTACAAACAAACTAAGGCCTGAGACATTTCTCATAACATTTTACAAAATTAAAAGTAAAGTAAAGTTGCAAAATCCTAAAACCCAATTCAGAATGATTAAATAAAAGGCATACTGTATTTCTGCCTAGTGTGTAACTTCATCTGTCTGGCAAATTTCACCATCATGTCAAACGGCCAAAGACAACCAAACGCTTTATAAATGAACTGAACCGTAAAACATTGATTGCTTTATGTGCCTGTAAAAAATGATTTATTGTCTCTCAAATTTCTGCATTTCACAAAACACATCTCACTCTGCCGGTTGTTCACTGCAAACTGACAGTTTAAAAGGCAGAATGTTTATGGTTGGCTGAAACTATGACATGGCACTGAAACGATATTTAGCATCCATCTCCGCTGCTTGTGGAGAACGGCATGCTGCACGTCAAAAAATAAGCATTGGAGCTAGTTACCGCTTCGCGGTAAAACGTGATCGCGGCTGATACTTCAGGACCGGCCTGCTTCCACAGATTCCCCCTAAAATTGATTCATTCCCCCCACGGCGCCGATAAAAGGGGCCATTGCTAAAAACAAGCCGGGAGGATTCACTAATGTTCAATCACTGCTATGTTATGCGGCTCACTGTTTCCTCCTCAAACCTCGCGCAAACAAGCCATTGACCCAGCCCTGACCCCACAGTGATGAGAAGGCACCAGAGGCAGCCAACAGCCCATTTCCTCATCATGCGTCTCTCCAACCTCCAAACACACTCCCTCATCCTGAGCAAGACAGTCATATTCATTACCTTTCCACCCAAAAAAAAAGGATACATTTATCTGCGCCAGAGGCAGATACATGGCTAGAATTAGAAGGGACATATTTAATTGGACGGGAAACGACATGACACGGCGAGTCGATCGTTTCTCAGACTAGAATTACAACAAGGCTTACACAGACAGGTACTTCCATTAAGTTAAGTGTACTTTGCTTTATGGAGCATCCGCTGACAGAGTATACGGGGTTCAACAGAAGTACTAATAAGCTGCTGATTAAAATGCTCTGGAGCTCCCATCTCTCCCCCCACCGCACCCCAAAAAACAGTTTGTCAGTTGCTTTAGTAAGTATTGGCCTTGAATGCAACCCACTGTACCTTCGTTGAAGCTGTCGGGGACGTTGGCGACCAGCAGACACAGGAACCAGTCACCGTTGCGCACGTGCAGCAGAGCCTCTGCCACGTCTATGATCGGCAGCAGGGAGGGCAGCTCTGTGGAGGACCGCAACGTCATTCAAGTTCAATCTCTCAGAACAGACGAAATCCCCAAACGGGTACTTTTGATGGAACATTTCACACCGTGATCAAATGTTAGGCATACATGGAAATACGAAATGTAGTCATATATATTTGTTTGAATCCGTTTCGTGTACCTGCTTGTAGGATACAGAGCACATCGGCCACTTCCTCCAGATACACGGGACTCTCAAACAGCTCAGAGGACTTCATGAAAAACTCTCCATTGGAGTCAGTCACCTAGACAGAAGGAATATGAAATGGATGAAAACAAACAACTGGTTCGACGGGCCACACGGCAACATGGGACCTGGCGGGTCCTCGCGATACACCAACAGCATGCCGAGTTACCTTGTTCATTATGGCCAGCAGTTCGCTGAGGGCGAGCCTCAGTCTCCGGAGAGGGTCGCTGTGTTCAAACTCCAGGGTGAGGCCATGCTGCAGCTGGGACACCAGGATGCTCTCTCCATTAGAGCCCCCTGCCTTATGTCTGTCACGAGGGAACAAACGTGTCAACACCTATCCAACACGCCAAACGCAAAAATGACGCCCCGAAGACGTGCCTCTGTTTTCATGTGACATTGCACCTGCAACTTTCATAATCAAACAGTGACGCTGCCGTGCGCCGGTTGGCTTGTTCGGCTCATCGGTCCCGTTTTACCTCAGCTGTTGCTCCTTGCGGGCGTCCTGCTCCAGAGCGTGGAAATCGACAGACAGGAGTGCCACGATGGAGTTGACTGCCTCCACTCCTGAGAGCAGGCGTAGGATGAGCTTCTTGTCCTGCGCCCAGGCTTGGCTCTGGTCTGCTGGGGCACACAGAGCCATCCTCACCAGGCAGGGCAGCAGCAGCCTCAGCTCTGGGTCACTGAGGGCTGCCAGACGCACCACGTCCACCTTCTGCATGGCCTCAAAGGCATAGGAGCTGACAAACTGCAGCCCTGCACTGTCTGACATATCTGTGTCTGAAAGAGATTATATTTCAACTTCGTGTGGTAGTTGCCCAGTCTGACCTTGTGTTGTTCCGTGGACCTGACAAATAAAAGACTTGAACTAGTTTCACACTTAATTCGTTCACACCAGGCTTCCTAATATGTCAGACAACGTGTGAATGACCAAACTATTTTATCCATACTTCATGACAGCTGAAATTATTTATCCTGCATTAGTGCTACCATAAAACCGGTAGCTGTAGAAGTGACTAATAGTACCGGCTAATACAATCTAGCTATTTTAGCAAACACAGGTAGCTAGCGAGACAACGTTAGCTAGCTAGGTTGCTCAGTATCTAGCGTTAGCCAACTTAACTGACATATTAATCAGAAAACAACTCGTATTAAAGGACCTAGGATTCCAGCGAATTAAATAATAACTTTCAGTCCACCCCACAACGTACCAAGATTGGTTTGTGGCAGTTCGCTAGCAACCAACAATAACTACTTCATAGCAGAGTAGCTTAGCAGCTAGCTAGCTAGCTAGAGTAGGTGTTGCGCTACTGTATCTACTTACGGGACAACTTAGAGATTGAGCTACTCAAGTTAGCATTACTTGCAAACTGCCCGGAGTGCAAGATAAATCTACAATTATAGCCAGTACTATTTTAAGAGGCACTAGTCAGCTTACCTTGATAAAGATAACCCTTTATAAATGTTCAACTGGAAATGCTGCCTATTAGGGCCTCAGAGTCAGACCTCGGACTGGCGTAGCTGTACAAAGAAGACCTTGTGGGCATCCGTTGAGGCTCACTTTCCTCTGAGAGCTAATCTGCTAGCTAGCGGGCTCTGAGCCCCATTCTAAATACATATCTGTATCTGCAAACGAATGCAATGTATGCCCAGATGAATATCTACAATGTAATCACAACAAAGTAATGAGTAGGTGATTACACAAAAGTATCAAATACAAAAAGCAGGGAATGTGTGTGTAGCTCTTTCAGCATCAATGCTAGCCATTATCAGTCTGGAGAGTACAACTGACTGCAAGTTCTCCGCGTGTACTGATGCATTTAGCCCGCTTCTGCGTTTGGGAGGTTTTGACAGCTAAACAAAAGGCTCATCCTCATCGATGACTTGAAAGTGACAACAAATCAATCATGATGAGATTACTAGGTAAAAAACCAGGACTGACTTCAAACTAACTTCCTATCGGCATTATTAGGACTTTTAAATATACACTTCAACATTTGTAAAAGCAATCTTAAAGGAAATAAAGCCATCACGTGGATTAAGCTAAACACTTGTTTGATGTAAGCATGGATAACTGGCACCAAAAAACAAAACGATTTAAACACAAGTCAGGCATAATTCAATTCTAAATGGACTAAACCCATAAATATCTCTATAAAGTATGTGGCAAATGCGGGCAAATACATTGTTTTAACTACTCTATTACAAACTTCCTGCAAGGATGGAGGACCTTGTGTCCGTTGTATAAAGCCATTTGCACTGTAATCTACAGTAATTTAATTTCTTTTTTTTTTATATTGTGGACCACGAATCACCATTTTCAAAACTATTTAATAAAATGGCACCAGACATCTAACTGAATATTAATTTTCAGATTTTCAAATCATTTTTCTGTATGTATCTACATCCAAAAGAGGACCACATACATTTTAATGTTCAAATATTTCAATTGCATGTAGAAATAAACCAAGACGAGCAAGAAAAAATACTTCGGTTTTCTGATCGTTGAAGAAGTTTCATTCTGAACAGGTGAAGATTCAGGTCACTGATCTTCCTCTGTGCACAAACACCCCAGATCCAGTGGTCATCCATAACAAGTTTAGTTAATTTACACCACACATTTACTTTCACACAAAAGTAAAATGGGGTTGGTCTTAATGCATCTGTAACCACTCCAAAAAGGGTGTCACAGGAGCCAAACCTATGAGTCAATTAGGAGTTTATGAGATCAAGGAGAGGTCTATAAAGGATGTGCTACAAAGGACACAGCATTTCTCCCACTTAGATATATAAACTGTTCTCTAATGGTCTAATGGTGTTATCTTTCGGGAGCTATGAGAATCAAACCAGAGGTTACATCCAAGACATGGCAATAGTCCTCGCTTTATTCTTGGTGTCCTTGTCTAATTGCACATCACAATCCCCTCCCCCAGTAATAAACACAAGCACAGAAGAATCAATTGAGTTGACGCACTTTATTCCTAAAACAGAAGCCGCACCACCCATCGCTGGCACGGCATTCATATATATTTATATATATTGCCGTTTGGTTTTTGTGTCTAAATGTGTGGTATAAAATACTATATACGACAATGTACCTCTTTATTTGAACACAGTGAACTTCATTGCTGTACAAGTCCTCTGCAGCTACAGCTTAGCTGCAAATCTTCCAGGCGCAAAGGCCTGGGCATAATTCTCCCTCTACTTCTTCTGTACATTGTAACAATACAAATATTCTGTCCCCATTACAAAAAATAATACTCTAAAAGCAACCTACTGCGACTTTATTCATGTTTCTGGGATTTTTTGTCGTTTTTTTTTATTAAGACGATTACATATATCTTAGACCAATTGCTTTAAAGCAGGAAGGCGATATAAACCTTCTTGATTTTTTCATATATAAAAGAGGTTAAGAAATAAGACAAATTATACATTTAAAAACTTACAATAAATAGATAGATGCAGGCATTTCATTTGGATAGAATGTCATCCAAAGGATTAAAAGGGAATTTCAGGTCTTAAAAGGATCCATTCTTGGAGAGGGGAGGGGGGTGGCGGCGGGGGCACAGATGTCCCTTCTCTTCCAATACTTCAGACTTGCTTCCCCACACGTACTGGCCAATGTCAACATTGCATACACAATGGCAACTGGGAACTCGTCTAATGCTCTCTCTCTCATTGGCTTCTATTATTTCCAATACAGGATTCAATCCCTCTACATGTATGTGTGTGCGCGTGTGTGTGTGTGTCACAGTGGCAGGAGATGGCTGAGCTGGTGCGATTACAGCAGGCCCTGGGATCCACTGCCATCCCACGCCGAGGTCCCCGTCCCTGTGGTCGTCTTCTGCCGTCGAGCTGGAGTCCCTCGGGAGCGTCCCCTTCTCCGGTGTCCTCCGCCCCCGTCGCCCTCCTCCCTCCTCAGACTGGCTGTTACAACATGTTCATGATGAAGTTGTACATCTGGTTGAGCACCACAAAGTGGATGGGCAGGCAGGAGCGCCGGTCCTGGGTGGCCGGGTCGCACGTCAGCCAGGAGAGGGCGTTGTACTGCTCCAGCACGAATCTGCAGACGGGAGACAGAGGAAAGGACCGCACGTTTACTCACACACACAGGGAGAGAGACTCGGCTTTCTTGGGAAGCTCCCCGCGGGACCATCTGATGAAGTGGGCCGTTAACACGCTTTTCAAAAACAGCTGAATAGGTGTGCGGGCGAGAGGGCGAACCGACCGGGCGGGCGGGCGGGCCCCCTCCAATCTGAGGAGGCGTGGGTGTGTTTACCTGAGTACGTCTGAGGTCTGATTGGAGTCGAGGGGGTGGGAGTGTTTGCTGTGCAGCAGTTCGTCTGATTGCACTGAAGACACGTGGAGGTGCAGAGAGGCCTGGGCAGAGGAGGAGGAGGAGGAGGAGGGGGGGAGGATCATTGTCAAACTCCAGACAATCTCACAGTGGAGCCAGAGCAGTGATCAGCCAGTACACCCTGGCTAAGGGGAATACATCGGAAGAAAGTAGCCAGACAAAAAAAAAGCGTCATTCATCTCTGTGACGGCGTATCTACCTCGGGTGTTAGTCAGGGTCGGCCCTGCCAGCACACACGTGAGCGGAGACACACACACGCGCGCGCATGCACACACACACACACCTCTAAACCACCACTGGATGTTAATTATTCAACGGTTTCCTTTGCTGGAGAGTGAATCAATAATGGAGGAGTGTGGAGAACACGTCACACGTGAGCCCAGGTAGGAAGGACAGACACACAGACAGACAGACACACAGACAGACACACACACAGACAGACAGACAGACAGACAGACAGACAGACAGACAGACACACAGACACACAGACAGACAGACACACAGACAGACACACACACAGACAGACAGACAGACAGACAGACACACAGACAGACAGACAGACAGACAGACACACAGATAGGTCAGACACAGACATGCAGGAGGGAAGGAAGGCAGGCAGACAAAGACAGATAGGCAGACAAGCAGGCAGTCAGACAGACACACAGACGGCAGGCAGGAAAGAAGGCAGACAAAGACAGATATACAGACAAGCAGGCAGGCAAACCGACAAGACAGACAGACAGTCATATTTAAAAAGAGATTCAGGATGACTGAACAAGACAGATCCAGCCATATGAAACCGAGACAATGTTAAAGGCACAGTTGACCTTGCACAAAGATGCCTGCAGAGTGAAGTCAGCTGGTGAAGGTAAACATCACGGTACCTTAAGGAAAAGGGGACACTGGTTCTGGGCTTGAGGGCAGGCTGACCAGAACCAGTCAGGCAGTGGGCCGGCTTTGGCTGTGGACACAAAGTAGCCCAGGGCCAGGGGCTGCTGCAGGATGTTGGGGGTCTCCTCGTGGGTCTCCATCCTGTCTGCACTCTGGCCCTGCAACACAGGAGGAGAGGGGGGGGGGGTTAGATGGGGTGGAAGCAGACAGCAGACATAACCCATGGTTATTTCTGACTGGAGAGAAAGTGTCACGGTCTTTAGACTTGAGTTCAGTCCGTTTGCGGTATCTCCTGATTCTAAAGGTTTCTAGAGGTTTCTAAAGGTGTGTGTGCCTACCTTGCTGCCGTCTCCTCCGTGGTGGTACTGGGAGCCTGGGGAGTGGACTGGAGAGGTGGTGGGCGAGGCTGGCAGGATGTTGATGATGTCTGGGTCTACAAGGTCATTCTCCTGGTCCAGCAGGTCGAAGATGCCCATGACCTCGCCCGATTCTGGAGACCCCCGCCCAAAAAAATATTATGTGAGTGACAAGTGTCGAAAAGTCAAAAGTAAAAAACAAAAAAAACAAAACACCCGTTTCCAAATGTCTGCACAGTTGTATTCTCATTTTGGGATTTTTCCGTGAGGACATGTCGCTTCTCCCCTGCCATGGGTGTGATGTGACTCCTACCCTGTCCAGATGGGAAGGATGAAGGGGGGGGGGGGGGGAGGAGGAGGTGACTCACCCGTGGTGGCGTTGAAGGCGATGTCGATGTTGGTGTCAGTAGTGTAGTTGGAGCTGGCCACCTGGACGAAGGCGGAGGTGGGGAACACCAGGATGTGGGTGCAGGACGTGTCCTGCGGCGTGCTCAGCTGGGACGTCTGCATGTTCAGGGTGGTGCTGCGGCCGAACACGGAGCCCGTCGACACTGAGTCTGCAGAGAGAGAGAGAGAGAGAGAGAGAGAGAGAGAGGGAGAGACAGAGGGAGAGAGAGAGAGAGGGAGAGAGAGGGGGCAAAAGAGAGGGAGAGAGAGAGAGAGAGAGAGGGAGAGAGAGAGGGAGAGAGAGAGGGGGCAAAAGAGAGGGAGAGAGAGAGGGAGAGAGAGAAAAAGAGAGGGAAAAAGAGAGGGCGAAAGAGAGGGAGAGAGAGAGGGAGAAAGAGAGGGTGAAAGAGAGAAAGAGAGGGAGAGAAAGAGAGAGTCAGGTCAGTGCATACATTCACATGCCGATACATTATGTGCATTCAGCACACACACACAGTCAGCGGCTGTAATTGGCACGTCCTAATAATCCATTAGTCCCCTTATGTACGACGTTAACAATGTCCGCCGAGTGCTGACTGGTGTAAATCCCCCCCTCTTTCTAACAGAGCCATCCATTATCCCCTTAAAACACTTTATCTGTAAATCTGTATTAAACGTGTGTTTGGGAGGAAGGCCAGCCCTCCACTCGGTTCTCCAGATCAGACCGGCAGATGTGGCTGATCTCCATGGACCAGAGGGCTGCTGGGAGGAGGCCACACGGGTGGGCCTCAGCCCAGGGCCTCCTCCCAGCCCAGCCCAGGGCCTCCTCCCAGCCCAGGGGCCTACGCCACGCAGCTCCAGCCCTGTCACCACCCAAAATAAACCCCCATCGATCAGGCGCTCCATCACATCAAGACAAAAATCGATTGGAGGCTCTGAAACCTGTGCTTTATGAGCGCGAGGAACACGGTTCCCGGAGCCATCCATCTGAGCGCGATGAAGGAGGGACATGGGTTATGATAGCTGTCGCCATCCATCACACACACACACACACACACGTCAGAACGGCACTCCCTGTGGTGCACCGTCATAGGAGGCGGAGGCTGGAAGTTATTATTGTACAGATGGGCAAGATATTTTTAGTGTGTTTACAGCAGCAGCACGCGCGCGCGGGCACGCACACACAAAGGAAGACAAACTACCTGGCATGATGACAAAGGAGCCCTGGGGCTCCATGGCGACCAGACAGGCGCTGAGGATGCTGGGAGTGTCGGAGGCGGAGATGCCGCACATGCGACACATGTCTTTGAGCCGGCGGCTGAGGGACTGCAGGTTCCTCCTGCTCAGCAGAATGCTCCAGTCTGGAACGCACAAGGAACAGTGACGTCAGTGTTTTTTCGCGTCCAACAGCATCTCCGACACAACGGATGATAAATCGGTCCAAAAAGCCTTTACCTTTCAACTCCCCGTGTCCCATTCGGCCCAGTCGGCCAATCACCACCCTCCACGGCACCGATGTCATCTGCACCAGCCCTAAGCACCAATCCCACAGCTTCTGCAAGCCCAACCGACGAGCGGAGCCTTTTTTCCTCCGCGCCCTGGTTGAGAAGAACACACACACACACACACACACACACACACACATGGTCACACACTAAACAACAGCGACTGAGCATCTGTGACAAGCTCCCGAAAGCCATGCATGTAGGAGGAACAACGAACCACTTATCTCTCGGTGTGTTTACTACCGTGTTGTCTATCGTCATGGTTACCTGCACATGTCCCCCGCTCAAGTCACAACGAGCCCAGCGTTTGATCAAAATTGCGAGCTGCGCGGGTCTGCTATTAAACACAGTCTGGAGACGAGAGGCTGAGGAGGAGGAGGAGGGGGGGGTGGGGCAGACCCACCTGTTGGGCACGTCGATGCTGATGATGCAGGTCTCCAGCAGCTCGCCGTACAGGTCCGTGCAAGTGGCCAGGAGCCAGCGCTGGTCATGTGACAGGCAGTAGCCCACGAAGAGCACGTTGTACTTCTGGGCCGCCTCGCCGAACGTCTCGCCCAGCTCCGCCTGCTTGTCCTTGACCGGCGCCAGGATGAAGGGGGGGGTGTACAGGCGCGGGCATTCCGGTCGCTGGGGGGTGGGGGAGAGAACAGAGGTCCGAGAGTCAAGTTGGGTGGAATGTACCTTTATCTAGTACCGGCCCACAGCCTGTTACACTGAGACATGGGCATGGACTCCATCATTTCTCTTTATTTACATTTGAACACAGCCACGTTGGTGTCACTTTTAGTCCCAGCCGTATCTAACTGGTACCACATTCCAACAGGGGTGGAGTGGAGTGTTGTGTGTCGTCGAGTGCGTCGAGGCTAGAATGTAGAAAGTGCATTGGGACAGTGTCTGGGATTGGGTCTTAGTCCGAAACTCCCTCTCTGTCTAAACCTACACACTGTATCCCATTAGGGAGGTTTCACAGAGCTAGCCAAGCAGATAATAGAAAGAAAACTCCAGAAGGTTGGGACGGTTCCAAGTCTACAAGGGTTAGTGTAATACTCTCCAGCTCCCTGCCCTCTGTTCCACCTCTCTGACACGCCAAACACAGCTGGAATAAAGGCCCGGCCGAGGTCGGGCTAAGGGTTCGCTTGAGCTATTGAGCTAACGGTAATACCTCAGCCTGACAGCAGCTATTTGTAGCCGGCCTTGTGTTAGCATGCTAACAAAGCTAACACCTAAAAAAAAAAGGTTATTACTCCACTACCAATTCAGTCCATTCATCAGGATTAGCAATGCTAACGTTGCTGACACGTCAGTGGTGCTCACCTCGGGGCTTTTCAGTGCCGTGTCGATGGCTAGGCCGGGCCCGAAGCCTGTCAGTGATTTGACGTTCGTGGAGGCGGGGAGGGGTCGCCGGCACTGGGAGAACACGGAGAAGGCGAGCGACTTGAGGTGCTGCACGTAGATGTGGCGTTCCTCGTTCCTGACCGGCTGGAGCAGGTACTGGCAGGGAATGATCTGGAAAGAGACGGCGGGAGGCACACAGATGAAACACGAGGGGGGGAACGGACAGCAGTAACCGGAAGCGTGTTTTGTCTCCACTGCTCTACGAGGCGCATCGAGGGAGCAGCCGAAAGGCCTGAAGGACGTTTGAGTGGGCGTTCAGGCGTTTGCCGCTCGGCCGGGCCCACCGTACCTGCACAGAGATGGAGTTGCGGATGTGCGGGGGCAGGATCTGGAGCATCTCCAGGTAGCAGCGCAGCAGGCCCAGCGTCCACACGCTGGAGTGGGCCGGCCCGCCGCCCCCTTCGGGCTCCTCGTAGGTGAACGGGTCCACGATGTAAACCACGATGGCCGGGGGATACGTGATGGCGTGGGACTCCCCGTCCGTGGGCACGCCCACCTTGTCTCTCTCCATGGTGCTGGGGGGAGGGGGGGGGGGGAGGGAGGGGAGGGAGAGAAGATGGAGAGGGGTTAGGATGACATCAGAATAACGCTGAAGGAATTATGAGCTGCCAACATGCAGGGTCTGGTCGGAGTTTGAGCAAACTTGATTTGTTTTCCTCTCACATGAATGAATCACTGTCAGCTTGGCTTGTGTGTGTGTGTGTGTGCAGTGCAGTACCTCTCTGGGGCTTCCGCGGGCCCCTGGGCCTGGCTGGTGGAGCCGTCCCCAGGGAGGCCTGTGTTCTGGGCTCCAGCCTGCTGGCCCTGCTGCCCCCCCTGGTTCTGGCTCGGCCCGCCGCTCATGCCCCCGAACGGAGGGAACGAGCTGGGCTTGGTCGACTGCATCCCGCTGCCCGCCTGGCCGGAGGACGCCGTCGAACTGTTGGCACTGTTGGCTCCGCCCGCGCCAGACTGGCTACTGCTGTTGGGGAGAGAGGCGGAGCCTCCTGAGGTCACTGAGCTTTGGGGGCCTGCCGGGTTGGAGGACGAGGAGGAAGATTGCGTGGACGAGGATTGGCTGGATGAGGGTGGGGGGGTGGGCTGCATGAGTAGGGAGCTGTCCAATGGCTGAGAGGCGAGGTATGGAGCTGAGGAGAGAGGAAGAGGCCGTTAGGAAACACTGGTGTCGACAAAAGGGCTTGACCTCGTTATCAGAGTGGCCTCTAGGGGCCGAGAGAGAGCCGAGGGGTTCCGCTAACGAGACAGACACATGTCTCTCTCCCAGACGGTCGGTGGGACCCACCAAGGTCGTGGCGGCACACTTGTGCGTAGAGCTTGAGCTTGGCGAAGGCGTCGCTGTTGCCGCTGGCGGCCTTGAGGAACCAATCGCTGACCGGCTGCTCCGACAGCTTCTTGGCAGCGGCTCCGCCCACTCGTACGATGCCATCTGGGTGGCCTTTGGAGATTGGCCGATGCTGGCCCAGACGACACGACTGCAAGCGACAAAACAGGAAGGAACAATTCAGTGACTGCGAGGACTGACGTGAGTGAGTGAGCGAGTTAGCGATGAGGGAGAGGCTCTCCAATAATTCGTCGTGGGAACCAGGCAGAGTAGATGAGAAGTTAATTCAGGCCAATCAATACTGGAGGATGGGGAGGGGGTCACCTCTAATTAAACCAATCAGGGGAGAAAACAGCACACTTCCACATAAGAGGCATTGACTTCCAATTAAGCGTTCCCCAGCCCAATTTCAATCCATTGTAACACTTTTCCCGATCTTCATGGGGGGGAGGGGCGGGGGACTCGCGTCCTACCTCGTAGACGGCGGTGAGGTCTCTGAAGAAGCTTTTGGCTCCGCTGAGGAGGGCCTCGTTGTCGGGGCAGACCACCAGGTAGCCGACGTCCCGGTGGGACCCAAAGGGGTCCAGCAGCAGCTTCTCCCAGTAGGGCAGGCCGAACGGGGAGAGCACCACAAAGTCGTACTCGTAGCCCACCAGGAAGGTGGGGATGGGCAGGGGCTCCGGAGACTCGTCTGTGCCTGAGGAGGGGGGTCAAGTGACGAGGGGGGGTTGAGGAGGGGGGCAAGTGAAGGAGGAGAGGGAGGAGGTGGACGGAGGATTTGGAGAGTAGAGAAGAAAGGAGTGCAGTAGAGAGAAACAGTAGGTAGGGAGAAGGGGGGGTGGAGAGATGGGGGGAATGTGTGAGTAAGTACTTAACACAGCCATCGCCATCCACCTTTCAGAGAAAGAGTGGCAGAGAGAGAGAGAGAGAGAGAGAGAGAGACAGAGAGAGAGAGACAGAGAGAGAGAGAGACAGAGAGAGAGAGAGAGAGAGAGAGACAGAGACAGAGAGAGAGAGAGAGAGAGAGAGAGAGAGAGAGAGAGAGAGAGAGAGAGAGAGAGAGAGAGAGAGAGAGAGAGAGCAAATTGAGCCCCAGAGGCCGCGCCCCATAGAGCAGACATCTGGAGAGCAGGGGCTGGCAATGGGCTTCCTATTGATCTGCCAGCACACATAAGCAGCAGCATCTGCTGGCCCACACACACAGACACACACACACACACACACAGACACTTGTACGACTACAAGTCCCATGAAACCACGCGCATCCTGTGTGAAAGCGTGTCTCCAGCAGAGTACCCCCCCCCCCCCCCGGCTTACCGTAGGAGCCCCGTCCCGCCATCTTGTGGAACTGCTGCCAGGTGAGCGGGCCCTGGACGCCCCAGGAGCGCACGCTCCTCTTCTTCTGGATGGCGTCCTGCAGCACGGGCTGGAGCGACAGCAGCACGCGGAGGATGTCCTGCGAGCACAGCGCGCTCACGTCCACCGCTGGCCGGGGGGACAAAAAGAGTAAGGGGGTGAGGGGAAAGACGGTGGCACCGAGCACTCGGAGCGACCGCGCGCCGCCGAGACACAGGGGGATTCCTGATCCGTCGGCGGTGTGTCGAGGATCCGGGGAGGTTCCTTACCGTTCTGTTTGGACCAGTGGTGCAGACAGGTGCTCTTCACCAGCGCCTCGTCCACCTTGCCCCCGGACATGTTGTCCATGAACTGCCTGCCGTGCTCCAGGGCCATGTAGCAGTCGCTGTGGTAGTCCCTCTCCTCCACCCGCACGCAGGCGGGCACGGGGGCCCCGGCCGAGCCCCGCGCCGCCAGGCTGTCGGGCTCCACGCTGGCGATGGGCGAGAAGGGGTTGGTGCACTGGTCCTGCAGCAGCAGGATGAGCTCGTCGGGCACGCGCTCGCCCCGCCCGCCGCCCCCCGCCCGCTCCAGCGACGAGAGGCGCAGCGCCTCGAAGCGCTTCTCCGCCTCGCGGCTCACGTCCGAGCTGCGGCCGATGATGTCCAGCTCGTCTTCCAGGAAGAGACCCGAGCCGTTGCCGTAGCGCCGGTTGACCACGGCGCTGAAGCCGCACGTGCACGGGTACTGGGCCTCGCCCGCCGGGTCGCTCAGGTACACGCCCACGTCGGCGCCCTTGATGTTCATGTTGCACACGCAGATGCAGCAGCTGTCGAAGTTGCAGTCCTTGAAGAGGTTCATGACCGACTCGGAGAGGATGAGGGTGACGTAGAGGCTGTGGGCCTCCGGAATGGAGGGCACGGTGGCCGGCTCCACCGAGTTGAGGGGCCGGCAGGTGGACGGCGTGGAGGCGGGCGAGTAGAGGTCCGAGTTCTCGTACTTGAGCGAGCCCTGGACACTGGCGGGCCCGCGGGGCGTGCGCGGGGTGCGGGGCGTGCGCGGCGTGGGGGCCGAGAAGCGCGGCGTGGCCGGGGAGGGCAGGATGCCGGCGTTGCTGTTGCTGGGCGGGGCGCTGTTGGACATGAAGGGGGTGTGGGTCTGGGGGGTGTAGCTCTGGCTGTAGTCCTGGTCCATGGCGCTGCCCACGCTGGGGATGTTGCTGAGGCGGGGGGGGGGGGGAGAGAGGACAGTAGTCACACACACACACACACAGCCTAGCCTTGAGACAGACCATAACTGGGCATGACGACACGGGCGGCATCCCAGAGCACATACCTGGCTGTTTTGAGAGAGGAAAAGCTCTTTACATCAGTAACGAATGTCAGTATGCAAACAATACCTTTCTCTATGCCCCCCCCCCAACCCCCACCCCCGCCACCCTCGTTCCTGTAAATAGGTCAACTACCCTGGGACTCCTGGGGCACGTAAACATTCACAAGGGCGGGAGAGCACAGCAGAGCCCAGCTCAGACGCTTGACTGCGTGCCTAGGTGCGCAAATGCAGCAGAGAGAGAGAGAGAGAGACACAGAGAGGGAGACAGCTCTGCCATTTCAACAAGCACACTTTGTGAGGGAGTCTATTTTTGGGCAGACGAGCAGCTGTGAAGAGAGAGAGAGACAGTCACCCGGGGAGAGAGAGAGAGGGATGAAGACATGAACAGACAGAGAGAGAAGGAAAGACAGAGAGAAAGAGAACAGGCTGTCCACGCCATACGTGGGGGATCGACCCTTGGTGGAGCCTAAGCCAGGCCGTGGCGCCTCTCTCTCTCTCTCTCCTCTGTCTCTGGCTCCTCTATCTGTCTCTCTCTTTCTCTCTTTCTCTCTTTCTCTCTCTCTCTCTCTCTCTCTCTCCTCTATCTGTCTCTATCTGTCTCTCTCTTTCTCTCTCTCTCTCTCTCTCTCTCTCTCTCTCTCTCTCTCTCTCTCTCTCTCTCTCTCGTCTCTCCTCAGGCAGGTTAAGTACCGGGGGCCATAAAAGTAGCCTGACCAGCTTATAAACGGCTTTCCCAGGACTCCTTTACAGCCTGGGACTTTATAGGCAGTCTTAGCACTCAGCAGACGCCCTGCCGCGCAGCCAGGAGACATCCCATGGTACCCCCTCCTCCGAGCCAACACCCCCCCCCACCCAGCCCCTTCCGCTAACCCCTGCTTCCAAAACCCTGAGACACAGACCCGGCCAAATCAGCGGGCTCTCCCCGCTGCCGTCCACAGACGAGCTCCGTAGCGAGCTAGCGTTCCGGGAAGGGGCCGTCCGTCACGCGGTCAGTCCGTCGGGAGGGTCTCCGAGTGGGGGCGTGCGGGGAGAGGGACGGCCATGCGCGGAGGGACACGCGCGTCGTAATCCCCATCTCTCCTCGAGCGAGGACGTTTTACCCGTCCACTCCCCTGCTCTGCCTCCATCGGCCACGCATGAGAAATGGGACAGGCTCCTCGGGGTGTGTGCGTGTGGTGTGCGTGTGGTGTGTGTGTGTGCAGGCGTGTGCTCCCCAGCAGGCCTGCCACTGCCTATCCTGTAAGTCTAAATGACACTGCTGCCCGGGCGCCCCTCAGCCCAGATGAGCGTGGCCAATCGCAAAGAATCCCTGGGAGTCGGGTGGAGAGAATCTCCATTGGTTCCACAGGCTTTAGCGGGAGATGGTCCTCACTCAACCTGCCTGGCTGGGGCTGGGGGGGGGGGGGGGGAGAGGGGCTCCTAGAGAGAGCAACTGGAAGGTACAAATGGGGTACCTCCATAATAACGCCTGGAAAGCGGAATGCACATTCCTTACTTTGTCTGGGTGGATGGTGGGGGGGGTTAGCATTTTGTTTAGAATAGTGTCAAAGTGACACACTGTCACACCGCTAGCCAGCCCCCCACGACCCCCCCCACTCCACATGAATGTCAACTTAGACGGGTCCCTGTGGGCCCTGGTCCTCTGGCCTCACCTGTCCTTGTTGAGGAAGCTCATGGCGGGCGCCGGGGCGAGCAGCTCCAGCTTGCCCACCGTCCAGCTGGGCCGGTAGCTGCACTCGTCCGGCAGCTTGATGGGGGGCAGACACTGGCTGGGCAGGGTCTTCAGGGGGGCGAACATGGAGCAGCCCACGAACGCCTGGCACAGCTCGGGCTTGTACACGAACGAAAAGTCCTGGGGGGCGGGGGGAGGAAGGGAGGGGGGCAGAGGTGTGAGTTGGGATGGGGCTAACTGTGTGTGTGTGTGGGGAGGAGGGGGCGGGGTTAAGGTCCAGGGGTTCCGAACCCACCTTGACCTCCGAGGGCTTGGGACTGCAGAAGCTCTCCTCCACCTCGATCTTGAAGTGGCCCCCCAGGGCCGACGTGCCGTCCAGGGAGGTGAGGCCCGTGCCCGCCTCCATGCTGCCGTACTCCTTGCTGCCCATGTTCATGGGGGAGTAGCCCATGATGTGCTGCTCCAGGGAGGGCGGCGTGGGGAACATCTGCAGGTGGAGGTCTGCCGAGCCTGGAGGGGGGCAGGGTGGGAAGAGAGGGCGGGGTTATAGAGTGACGGCGGCAGGAGCACAGCACAATGGGATTCCCACCGCTAATGTTTACAACCAAGAACAACAGTTGGAGACTCCCCGATCCAAACTGGGGGGGTTCGGGTTTGAACTGTGTGCAAAGACAGCTGTCAACGATAGACACAGATGGAGAACTCGACACTCGCTCCCGACCCCAGACTCTGAAACTGCTCGACTGGAAAACGAGAGTCTGGCCGGTGCAGTCAAACACACCACCACTAGGTGGCGTGTGGTGTGAGAGAGCACATAGTGCCGTCGAAAGTGGTGAGTGAACCGCTTGAGGCTTCGTTAGGAGCTGAATGGATATTGAAAAGCTTCTGGTTGCCAAGTGTGTGCAGGACGGCTTCTGCATCCGGCCTCGCTGTTCCCAAGCACACCGGCTGGGTGTCATTAGAAAGTGGTTAGAGGGTGGGGAGTGGCCAATGTTGGACCAGTGCTTAAGGGCAGGGTGGTCCCCTGGGCACTGGGCTGGCTGGCTAGTTGGCTAGCTGATTGGCTGGCTGTCATGCTAGCTAGTGGCTGACTGGCTGGCTGGTGTGTCTGGAGCAGGCAGGGCGGGGGGCAGACGTACTAATGCAGGAGACTGGGTCTAGCGTGGCTGGTTTGGGCTCCTTGCTGCTGAACTTGTCGTCCGTTCCGTTGAGCGCTCGTCTCGATCCGGGCTGCGGACAAACGACAAGAGCAAAAAAAGACTGTCAGCACAGATGTGGAGAAGCATCACGCGTGCGCCTCCGTTCTCCCTCGCACGGGCCTCGGTCTGGCGGCGTATTCCACCCGACAAACAAACACGGTCTGGTTTCTAAACCGTCACCACCAGGGCTGGACTGTGGCAGAGGGAGGGGGGGGGAGTGGGGGGGGGTGGTGGGTCTCTGGAAGCCACATCCATCTCAGGATGGGGGAAAGTCTATTTGAACCCGAGCCACCATTACACTGTGATGTGTTGTAGGACGACTTGTCAGAGCCTGATGTACTGCGTGTATGCATCACCCGGGCTGGCACAAACAACCCCCCCCCCCTCCCCAGCCCCCCCCCCCCCCCAGCCGTCTGCTCTTGCCAGGCGCTACTCCAGCTAATGGGATATTCATTGTGGTTTAGTGCCGGGGAGCCTCTGGCAGGCTCTACTGACCGCCAGCTCGTCCTCGTCCGAGTTGAAGAGGTTGTCCAGGTCGTTGATGGACACGGCCAGGTCCGTCTCGTGGATCAGGCTGGTGGAGGCTGCGCGGTTGTGGGCTGCGGCTCGCTGGGCGTCTGGGGGGGGGGTGGGAACACAGGGATGGGGGTTAGTCGACTGCAGGGCTCCCCCCGTGTTGAGCAGTGGGGGTGCCGTTTCTGGACGTGGTCAGGGGGAGCGCTTAACACTGGTTGCTGGCTGTGTTTGGCCGCTGGACATGCTGTCAACGCTGATAACTACACTATAGCAGAAGGGTGTGTGTGTGTGAGAGAGAAAGAGAAACGGACATGAGAGATTAAGAGAGATCGAGAGAGAAACGGAGAGTGTGTACAAGAGCGGGAGAGCGGGAGAGAGAGAGGGAGAGTGAGAGAGAGAGAGGGAGAGAGGGGGAGGGAGGGGGAGGGAGACAGAGAGAGGAGGAGGGAGGGAGGGAGGGAGGGAGGGAGGGAGGGAGGGAGGGAGGGAGGGAGGGAGGGAGGGAGGGAGGGAGGGAGGGAGGGAGCGAGGGAGGGAGGGAGCGAGGGAGGGAGAGACAGAGAGAGAGAGAGGGGGAGGGGGACGAGAGGGAGAGAGATAGAGAGAGAGAGGGAGGGAGAGCGGGAGAGAGGGGGAGGGTGAGAGAGGGAGGGAGAGATAGAGAGAGAGGGAGGGAGAGAGAGGGAGAGAGAGAGGGAGAGAGAGGTCTTACCGTCTGATGGGCCCGCTGCTCCATCCTCCCCCTGAGACACGAGATGAAGGGGATGAAGAGACAAGAGGAAAGGGAGGAAGAAAGAGGAGAGATCAATACTGTGCACCTTTCAAAACAAACAGGAGAGGGATGGCATCATGGTGGAACGCAGAGCACCTGATCCAACAAGTCAGAACAGGAGACAGGCTCTGGACACAGGCCTCAACATGGCAGATGACATGAGGTCAGTCACATGAACACACACCCCCACACACTCACACACATCTGGGCCCCTCAAGTTATTTCAGGCACACAAACTCATGAAACTAAAGAAGGGAGAGCCAGGGAGAGATCCGAGAGAGAGAGAGAGAGAGAGAGAGAGAGAGAGAGAGAGAGATAGAGAGAGAGAGAGAGAGAGAGAGAGAGAGGAAGAGAGAGAGGGAGGAAGAGAGAGGGGAGGAAGAGAGAGAGCGAGAGAGAGAGAAGAAGGGAGAGGAAGAGAGAGAGAGCGAGAGAGAGAAGGAGGGAGAGGAAGAGAGAGATAGGGTAAGGTCCCTGCTAATGAGATTTCCAGACAGGGCTTGCGCTGTATCAGAGAAATGCCATGGTCAGGGAACGGGCGCTCATTCCACGACGACAACAAACATCGATATCTGGAGGGGCGGGGGGGGGGGGAGTGTGTCCGTGTCTGTGTGTACTCCACTGATGAGCTGTGTGTATTGTACACACACACACACACACAGAGCAGGCAGGAACCCAGTGTGCTGTGTGGAGTGGTATGTTGCAGCCATTGATCTCATTCCGCTCGAGGGGGCTTCTATCTGTGTATAGGGGCTCTAATCTGTTTCCCTTAAAGGCTCACTGCACAGCAGCAAAAACAACCACACACACACACACGTGCACACACACAAAATAAACCTATAAGGACTAATGACGCCATCGCCCTTATCAATAATCTCGCCTTGAGTGGGAGCTGGGATCTTGCTTGATATCTACGCGTGCGTGTGTGCACGATCGCGCTTTGCGTCACACTGTCCTTATTATTCCAAGGCTGTCAGAATGAAAGAGCTCTCTCTCTGTCTCTCTCAGTCTCTCCCCCCCCCCCCCCCCCTCGAGCTCTCCACCATCGCTGGCCATTTCGCGGCTGGGTCAGCCACCGACTCCAAAGGCCGTGTCTCTCACACTGGCGCTCTGTCCAGCGGGGGTCCCGAGTGGGGCCGGCGGAGACGGCCACCTCGCCCTGGCCCGCCTGTGGAGTCGAGCGGCTCTGAATAGCTCGCACAAAACCTCGAGTGGGGGGGCGTGTGGCGAACACGGTGCCACCCAGTCCTTATCTGAGTGGACGACACCACACCGTGCTGGCGCATCGCCACGACGCCCCCCCGGGTATGATGCCAGGGTCTGATGGGAAAGCTGGCGGGGGGGGGGGGGGGGTCCCGACGCCCGCGTCGCTCGGCCGCGTCGTCGACGTGAGCCGCTGACGCACAACCAGGGCACACGCGCACACTCTCACACACACACACTCTCACACACACTCAGCACACTGCGGAGGGTCCACCAGGGAGCGGGTGAAGCAGTGCTGGCAGCGCCAGCTCCCCCCACCCCCCCAGAGAAGGAGAAAAAGGATCAGCCCTCATGAGGAGAGACAGTGAGAGAGAGAGAGAGAGAGGGAGAGAGAGGGGGAGTGAGGGAGAGAGGGGGAGTGAGGGAGAGAGAGAGGGAGAGAGGGGGAGTGAGGGAGAGAGAGAGGGGGAGTGAGGGAGAGAGAGAGGGGGAGGGAGAGAGAGAGAGAGAGAGAGAGAGAGAGAGAGAGAGAGAGAGAGAGAGAGTAAAGAAAAAGGACCAAAAAAAGAAAAAAAGTGCTTTCTAAACCGGGCCTGTTCAGTGAGCTGGGTTTATTTCTCTCGTTGCCAGAGCCCTCCCTTCTCAGCTGCTGCAGCCAGGGAACACAGAGGCAGGAGGCTTGCTTACACAAACACACCTTTCCTTCCCTCCCTCTCTAAGCGCTCGGGGGCGGTTCCCTCGCTGACAGGTGGCCCATGTTTGGAAGCACACCAGCGTCGGAGGCAGCGCCCGGGGGAGGGGGGGGTAAACTGAACAAGAGAGGAGGAAACCGGAGATGCCGTCCCTCTGATTTGACACTTGGCCTCCCAGCTCTGGCGACAATAGAGGGGTTGGAGCTGGCTTCCTGTGTGGTGCGGGAGGGGAGGGAGGGCAGAGAAGTAAGGAGGAGACGAGGGGATGGGGCCCGCATTTAGCATGCGGGATTGCTGACGCCTCGCTTTCTGACCCTATCCCACCCCTGCCCCCTGTCCTGACCCCGGTACGACCCACCCCTCCTCCTCACCCCACAGTGTCCCCCGGACCCCGAGGTCGGTAGGGGGTCACGGCATGGGGGGGGGGGGGGGACCCACCTTGTTCCTCTTCCCCGGCTCCCGCTCGCCGCCCAGCTTGTCCTTCTTGTCGGAGAAGGTGAACTTGACGTCGCCGTCCACGAAGGCGTACGGGTCCACGTCGGGCTCGTGGTCGCCGTCGCCGATGGCCGCCGCCGCCAGGTAGTGGTTCCTCCGCTGGAGGTACATCTGCACGCGCTCCTCCGACACCTTCAGAGGCCTCTTGGAGGCCGCCATGAGCCTGGAGACACACGGAGGTCAGGGGGTCAGAGGCAGGAGGAGGGAGACACGGGGACACATGAGACGGACACTGTTATTGATTTCCTGGTTTCATTCCCCTGTGCAGGGTAGGTCACAGGCCTGGTGCCGTAGCGAGTGGAGATGAGAGGTGGCAGGACTGGCCAGCTAGGCGTTAATAACACCCTCTACGACGTACTCTGGAGGATCTCTTTGATGCATGGGCAGTCCTGACTGGCCAAGACAGAGGGCTGCAGTCTGATTGGTGCAGAAACCAGGGGTGGGAAGTGAGTGGCCCAGCTCACAAAGACCTCCCTCTCCCTCCCTCCCTCCCTCCCTCCAGCCATGCTGATGGGAGCTGACAGTACGCAGCGGCCCAGGCCAGAGATTAGCCGCCATGCCGAGCTGTGGCCGGCAGGATTACCGAGCACCAGAATAGCCTCAGAGGCCGCGGACTGGGATGACGTAACACGGCAGATTATTCCCACCTCGGTCGTCATGACGCCCCACGGATGGACCTCTGGCCTCCACACAACCCTAACCCCCCCCCCCCCCCCCCCAGCCTCTAGTCCATCTCTTTGTCCTCGCTCTACGTCTGCAGCCTAGACCCTGGCTGTCTGGAGGAGGGTAGGGGTGGGTGTGGCTGGACAGGAGGGGTGTGTAAAACTAGTGGATCCCGTTCTATATTTTACGCTCGTCTCTATTCCCAGGTTGTGTGTGTGCGTGTGTGCGCACACGCCTGTCCGCAATCGATGAGCCCCCCCCCCCCCCCAGCCTTCTGCAGTGCTGGCCGTTGCACATTAGTGATACATGATGTCAAAAGGGCGACACGGAGGGAGATTAACATGTCATGTGTGGCTCAACGCAACACAGAACCCTTCAGGGCGGGGGTGGGGGGTCTGGTGGTGCAGCACTGCTCTCAAAACATGTTTTCCCTCCATATAGGATGCTGGGGCTCCAGTGTTTGTCGAGGACAGAGGGGGCTCTCTGTCGCCCCCTGTGGGTCCACCTGGCACGTGTGTGTGTGTGCACGCGACTCACTCGGTGACCGACACCACGCCGTCGGCCCCTCCCGACGCCTCGTCCCGCAGCCTGTCGCCGGGCAACAGCGGCGTGCTCAGCTCCGCCTCTTTCCGGCGGGGCAGGTTGAAGAAGCGCCAGGGGGCGTGGCCGCCGTCCTCCTCCCGGTGGACGGCCGCACCCACGTACACCGAGGGCTCCAGGGGCTCCGGGTAGGCGGGGTGGAAGTGCTGCGCCAGCCCCTCCAGGCGGGGGTCCTCCCCGCCCTTGGGCCCTGCCAGACAGGCTTCCGGAGGGTTCTGGTAGAAGTGCTGGCCGTGGGGCGTCGAGGGGTTCTTCATGGCATCCCCCGCCTCCTCGCCCCCGGCCTCGCAGGGGTGGGGGCTGAGGGGAGGGGGCTGGGGGGAGCCCGGCAGCTCCGGGGGGCCCCCGCCGTGCAGCTGCGGGGGCTTGGCGGCGGAGGCGACGACGTCGGACGTCCGCAGGCCCGGGAAGCGCGCGGCGTCCTGGCCCCGCAGCGACATCCTCTGGCCCGCCGTCTCCGTCTCCATGGCGGCGGCGTCGTCGCACGCCGGGCTGCGGTGGTGGAACGGCGTCTGCGGCCTCTTCTGCTGCTTGTCGCCCTTCTCCGCCTTGTCGCCACCCACCTTGTGCTTGGCGGGCGGCTGCGCGGGCTGGCCCGCCGACGGGGGCTGGCCCCCCGTGCACCCCCCTCTCTGCTTCACGCTTTTATGTCTGGAGACAGAAGGGGAGAAAAAACACAAAATGACACGGCCCGTTATCCATCTGCGGGGACGGCTGCCGACGTTTCGGACGTTTCGGCCGGGGGCATTTCCCGTGCGGGGGAGGCGCGTGCGAGCGGTCACAAGCCGGGACGAATGTGACGCAGTGTCGCGGAGCATCGGCCCACGTTGAGCTTTGGGAGGGCACTCGTGTCCCTCCGGCCCGCAGCCTCGCGCCAGCACAGCCGCAGCCTCGACCACTTAGCAGAGAGGAAGATTCAGCTCTAACCCCGAGCGATGTGTAAGTAAATATGAAACTAAACTGGCGGGGGGGCGGGGGGGGGTTTACAACACCAGGACACGTCTGTAATTTCCACTCTTCGATAACCTCCCTAATGCACTCAGTGAGAACCTGTCGGAGTGCATTTTGCCGTCTCCAGGCTTTATTTGTTGCGCCTGGACTCAATAGAGACAATTTGGCAAGCGGCATCACGTCAGCCCTTTGACAGTGTCCATTTAAAACGAATGCCGCGCCTAATCAATAGCTGTTACTGAATAAATGAATTCTTCCCGGAGCCAATAAGCACTCCGCGTGGCTCCGTACAGACATCTGAAAGCTGTCTCGCAGATCGCAGCGCGGAGCACATCATCAGGGCTGCTCTGCTCCTCATTGGGTTGCAGTCAACTGGAACCTGTGTTTTGTGTGCGTATCTATGTGTGTGTGTGTGTATATGTGTGTGTGTGTGTGTGTGTTCGTGTGTGTGTGTGCAGTGCACCCCCCACTGGCTCAGTGGGGACCCTATTGTTTAGCTGTTGTTATGTTAAACTGGAAGAGGACTGAAGGAGAGTGTGTGTGTGTGTGTGTGTGAGTGTGTCTCTGGGCATCTATTCAGAGTCAGGCGGGTTTATTTGGGGTCACCTGTCACCAGGGTAACCGCAGGCAGCTCTGATGGTGTGTGTGTCTAAGCTCCACCCCTTGTTCTCCACAACCAGTTACTTCCCAGGATTAGCATGGCACTGCTTAACTGATGAGGAGAGTTTAGGCTCAAGGGAACACAAGCAGGAAGTAAACACACACACACACACACACACAGACAGACACACACACACACAGACAGACACACACACACACACACACGTCCCGTGCCGGGTCACTGGTGACAGACAGAGTGCTGTGGAGGGAATCCCTTTTCAGAGTCCTAACTTTAGGGCTGGACCTCCTCCAACAGTAATGACCAGCCCGGCCCCTGCCCTGGCCTCCCCTTCGTGGGCTCGCTTTCTCCCCCACAACTGCCCCCTCCTGCCCCTCCCGCCCCCCCTCCTGGCCCATGCTGGGCATGGGGGCTTTTTGCCATCTCCAGGCCAAGTGAAAGTACTCCCCTGGTAAAAACGAAACACACACACCAAAACACACACACATTCGCGCGGGCAAAGCGGGATGCCGGGTGCAGCGTGTCAAGCATCTATTTATGTCGGAGCAGCAGCCTGGTGTGTTACTGCGGATGTGTGTGTGTGTGTATGTGTGTGTGTGTGTGTGTGTGTGTGCCCGCCCAGAGACAGACAGCCTCTGGACATGCTGACTACAGCCTTTCCCCCCCCTTCGAGAGCACAGTGTGTGTGTGTGTGCGAGCCTCCCGAGATAACCCAAGCGACGGCATCTTAACCTCCCCAGTCGCACGCGGCCCCCCTCTCTCTCTCTCCGCGCTCGTTTGTCAACACGAGGGCTGGCAGGCGCGCGCGCCACGCCACTTTTAGCACGGGACGCATCCCTAAACAACCCCCTCCCCCCTCACCCCCCTTCCCCCACAGGTCAAACCAGACCGCACCGCCCCAGCGGCGGAGAGCTCTCCCTGTCCCCGGGGCCGGGGAGGCGTGGCCAGCGTCTGTGTGGGTTTGATCCCTGACACGGCTGTCACTTAGCGCGGGGATGGAGACGGATCGCGGGCGCACAGATGCTCGTCAGCAACGCGGCTGGTCGCGGACGGCAACGTGCTGAGCCAGCGCCGCCGGAGCGACGCGCCCGGCAGCGGGGCGACGGGGCGCGAGGCACGATTGATCGCTTGCACGCGCACACTGCGCGTCACAAGCAGGTAGACAAACACATACACACACACACAGTCGCAAGCATGCCCACACACACACACACACACACACACACACACACACACACACACACACACACTGGGAGCGTGGTGTACCTGGAGCAGCAGCAGCTGGACCTGTGTGTGGACTCGACAAAGTCCCAGGCCCCGGCCCTCTCCAGCAGGTCCTCGTCACAGCCGTTGGTGGTGGCCGAGAATTTCCGCCTGCAGAACGACGACAACAGATCAACAAACCCGCTCGCTGGGCACGGCCCTGGCTGTTTGCCACGCTGAACGCTCCGTGGTTGAATTTTGCATCTGTGTGTGTGTGTGTGTGCAATGTTTCCTCTACTGAAAACCACTGAAAGACTACAGCTCATTCAAAATTCTGCAGCTAGGTTATTAACCAAAACTAAAAGGAGAGAACACATTAGTCCTGTCCTAGCTACTTTACACTGGCTCCCTGTTACCTTCAGAATTGACTTTAAGGTCCTATTCCTCACATACAGAGCTCTACACGGACAAGGACCTAGCTACATTGCTAACTCTCTTATAACTACACAGCAGCAAGAACACTGCGATCATCAAATGCAGGCCTATTAGAGGTCACCTGAAGCAGTCATAAGAAGATTGGTGGTTCGGCCTTTGTCAATTACCCCAGAACTATAGAACAAATTATCCATGAATATTAGGGAAGCAAACACGCTAGACATTTTTTAAGCCAGCTTAAAACCTACCTTTGTACCGAAGCATTTAAGTAATTTTATCTCAGAAGGGTTTTACTACTTTTATTAGATATATTATTGTTTTTATAGATTTGCTATTTTAACAATTACTTTTATCACTTGCATTATTGTTTTTATTGATTTTATGTAAAGCACCTTGATTCTTGTATTAAGTGTGCTATATAAATAAAGTCTTACCTACTTACTTACTCAGGCCAGTCCCCCCCCCCCCCCCCCCCCGAAACAAAGTTCTAACCCTTTATTTCAGAGAGTGTTAATGTAATAGTCTAACAGCTATTGTAATATTGCACATATTTTTGTCCTATTTCACCTAAAGCAAAAAGGATAGGCTACTTAAAGACACCTTCCATTCATAAAGTATGTTCTAAATGGCATAAATGCTGCCAATAAATAATTGACGTAACAACTTATTGTAAATGGTCTATAGCCTCAAATTTGGTACAGCCGTATTTCTGATACCGTAATCAACATAGAGGAAACACTGGTGTGTGTGTGTGTGTGTGTGTGAACATCTGCACTGTCACCCTTCCCTCCTGGGTTCGGTCATGTCCGGCCGCACTGAGCCAGCATGTGATGTGGTGTGTGTGTGTGTGCGGGAGGCGCGTGGCCGTGCGGCCGTACTTGTTTTGCGCCCGGTTGAGGTTGCACTCCTGCCAGACCCGCTCCACCACCTGGCTGGCCAGCCGGCGGGGGATCTTGCCCCCGTGGTGGCTGGTGCTGTCCACCGGGAAGCCGTCCGACACGGCTGACACCTTCACCCACTTCTGGGCCGACTGGGAGTCCACTGCAGGGGGGGTGGAGGAGGGTGGAGGAGGGGGGAGGAGGGAGGTCGGCGAGGTTAGGACAGCGTCTCATCCGTGCCCAAATATCTAGCCTTGGAGCTGGGTTGAATAGCCTTGGAACCGGTAGTATTTGTATGGTGTGTTAAGTGTGTGTGTGTGTGGGGGGGAGGGAGGGAAGGTATGTACCTGTCTGCGTCTCCTCCGGGGACGTGGGGGGCGTGAGGGTGACCGAGGAGATGGCCGGGTCTCGCTGTGACGATGCAGGCACTTGGTGGCCACCCGCGTACACGGGGGTGCAGTGGGAGGAGCCCACGGGGGCGGCGGGGGGGAGGTCCGACTGGGGGACCAGCACCAGGCAGGCTGGGTACACCATCCTCACCCCACCTGGAGGGGGGGAGGGAGGGGGGAGAGGGAGGGAGAGACGGAGGGGAAGACAACAGAGAAAGGAGAGAGGAGGAAAGGAGAGGAAGTGAGGGAGAGAGATAGAAATATTCGAGTAAGAAAAGGTTCATTTCAATAAGCTGAGACCACCAGCCCCTTACGACACGGTTTTAAAATCGGACCATTGAGTCCGACCATAAACGGTTTAACGAATGCCGGACATGGACCCCGTGATTCAATTGAGACGAGCCCGACGGCAGCCAGCCGTCCAGTCTCCCCGCCCCCCCGAGGCTTCTGGGAGAAGACGCCTTACCCACGAGGACCTCCACGGCGCCCAGCGAGTCGTCCTCCCAGTCCATGTCCTCTGGCTTGTCCTCGGACGCGCCGCCGCCGCCGTCCTTGGCGCCGGGGCTGATGGGATAGAACTGGTTCCACTCCTCGATCAGCTTCTGGGTGGGCGGGTCCGACACCTTGAAGGACTGACCCGTCAGGGTGCCGTTCAGCCCGAACGGACTCAGGATCACTGAGAGGGGAGGGAGGGGAGGGAGGGGAGGGAGGGAGGGAGGGAGGGAGGGAGAGGGAGGGGGAGGGAGGGAGGGGGGAGGGAGGGAGGGAGGGAGGGAGGGAGGGAGAGGGAGGGAGGGAGGGAGGGAGGGAGAGGGAGGGAGGGAGGGAGGGAGGGAGGGAGGGAGGGAGGGAGGGAGGGAGGGAGGGAGGTAGGGAGGGAGGGAGGGAGGGAGGGAGGGAGGGTGGGAGGGAGGGAGGGAGGGAGGGAGGGGGGAGAAGGAGGGAGAGGGAGGGAGAGAACGAGAGAGTCAGTGCACGAGACAATCACGCAAAGCAGGTTTTTCTAAGAGAGTCTAAGAGACCAATACACGATAAGTGGCCCCCCTTCCCCCCCACCCCTGGTTCAGCGGAGTGGGGCCTTAACGCGGTGCTTGGAGGGCTTGCCAGCCCCTTGCGACCGGCCAAATACTCACAGAGCAATACAGCAGACAATTATTGGCAGAGGGAGGCCTGTCTCAGCCTATAAACAGGCCTCATAAAGTTAGCATGCAGCTGGACCACCGTCACACGACACACACACACACACACGCGCGCGTAGGAGCTGACCCCCTTTCACACACTCACACCCCCTCACAGGCCATCAGCCGGCCACATCCTCCACACAGATTGGAGACAGAAGAAGGGGATGCAGGGAGAGAGAGAGAGAGAGACAGAGAGAGAGAGAGAGAGAGAGAGAGAGAGAGAGAGGGAGAGAGAGACAGAGAGAGAGAGAGAGAGAGAGAGAGAGACAGAGAGAGAGAGAGAGAGAGAGAGAGACAGAGAGAGGGAGAAAGAGACAGAGAGAGAGAGAGAGAGAGAGAGAGAGACAGAGAGAGAGAGAGAGAGACAGAGAGAGAGAGAGAGGGAGAGAGAGAGAGAGGGAGGGAGAGAGAGAGAGAGAGAGAGAGAGAGAGACAGAGAGAGAGAGCGGGGGGGGGGGGTGGTGGAGGAGAGGCCATCCGTTAATGTCTCTCTCCTCCGGTGTGTGTCATTACACTGCTGTATGGGCCCTGTCCCTGGGTATTGATCTGTGGCTGGACTGGATGGAGCTTCCAGGAGGGAGAGAAAGGGCGAGGGGAGAGGGGGGGGAGAGAGAGAGAGAGAGAGAGAGAGAGAGAGAGAGAGAGAGAGAGAGAGAGAGAGAGAGAGAGAGAGAGAGAGAGAGAGAGAGAGAGAGAGAGAGAGAGAGATGAAAGAGAGGGGGGGGGAGTGCCTGGAGAGATCCATTAACAGGCTCCCTGCATGACTGCAGACAGACAGGGATCCATGTAGAGCCCCAATATGAGGAGAGCATCCACAACTGGTGGTTTCATCTCTCATGGCTCTTCACAGGGACAGGGTCTGGCTGTCTGGCTGGCTGGCTGGCTGTCTGGCTGGGTGACTGGCTCTCTGGCTGGCTGATGGGCTGGCTATCTGTGTGTCTGTCTGGTTGGCTGGCTGGACACTCCTACTAACCAGGCTAAGGGGGCAACAGTTCCACTGCAGCGTTGGTCCTACAGCCAGTACAGGTGCAGACAGGGCTCACATATCAACTGGTGAGGGAGGACCCAGCATAGAGACCTACAAGCCAGCACCTTGTAATTTATAGAGACCTACAAGCCAGCATCTTGTAAGTCATAGAGACCTACAAGCCAGCATCTTGTAAGTCATAGAGACATACAAGCCAGCATCTTGTAAGTCATAGAGACATACAAGCCAGCATCTTGTAAGTCATAGAGACCTACAAGCCAGCGTCTTGTAAGTCTTAGAGACCTACAAGCCAGCGTCTTGTAATTCATAGAGACCTACAAGCCAGCACCTTGTAAGTCATAGAGACCTACAAGCCAGCACCTTGTAATTCATAGAGACCTACAAGCCAGCACCTTGTAATTCATAGAGACCTACAAGCCAGCCTCTTGTAAGTCACAGAGACTTACAAGGCAGCACCTTGCAGCTCTTAAGAGAGATCTACAAGCCAGCAACTTGCAGCTCTTACGAGAGACCTACAAGCCAGCACCTTGCAGCTCTTAAGAGAGACCTACAGCACAACACAGCACATTGCCAGGGACGATCATACTGACTGTAATCAAATTCAGCCCCCCTTCCTCTCCTCCTTCCCCCTTCCTTCCCCTCTCCTGCGCTCTCATTCTCTTTGAGGGCTGCTATTTATTTTCTCTGACTCCCTAAACCGAGCGAGGAGAAAGATCAGATTGGGTGTAATTACCGAGATGTTCCTGTCTCTCCGCCCCCCCTCCGCCTGCACGTCTCCCTGAAGACATGTCAGCAGAGCTCACATCAGCTCCGCAGCCCGGGAGTTCATTACAGTCTCCCCCCCCCCCCCCCCCCCCCGCGCCGCTGTGAGGTCACATCCTGGAGAGTCTTGAGCGCCACGCCGCACGGCCAACCGAGCATGTCATGTCAGAGGTGAGGGGGGGGGGGTGGTGTGGGGGCGGGTAAGCCTTTCTTTTCAGCCACGCTTGGACGGCCGGAGTGTAAACACACACACACACACACACGGTCGGTTGCAACACACACCTGCGCCGTGCCGGCGAAAGGCTGAGTCTTAGAATCTCAGGCCGTGTTTCTCTCCTTGATCTGGGTCATCGGCTGCTTACCCAATACCTACAGGACAGAGATCTGGGCTGCAACGCTCCCCCCCAGCCCTCCCCCCCCCCCCCCCAGCCCTCCCCTCCCCCCCCCAGCCCTCCCCTCCCCCCCCCCAGCCCTCCCCTCCCCCCCCCCCTCCCCACTGCGAGCTCAGATGGAGAATCTAAGAGGTCTGGAGGCGTCAACCTGACGTTTGGGCGGTGCTAACGGCAACCACAGGGGAGAGCACTGCTAGCTATCGACCAGCCAGGGTGTGTGTGTGTGTGGGGGGGAACCATCTCTCTCTGCACTCTCAATGGGAATCATTAACCTGCTAGCTGAATCTATAGGACTCTAATAGAAGGCTTTTTAAACAGCCGGCACTCGGCCCTTAACTAGAATTGATATTATTACAGAGCCAGGCTGGAAAAGGGAGAGGCGGGGAGAGGGGGAGAGAGAGAGAGAGAAAGGGAGAGAAAGACAGATAGGGAGTACATGGAGATTCCCCCTCCCTCAGTGCACTCCTGATCAGTTATAATGGACAAAAAGATCATTGGTTATTAGGAATCGGGAGGGGGGGGATAAAGAGGGGGGGGGGGAAATGGTGGAGGTAGAAGAGGAAGTGTCTCGAAGCCACAGTGGAGCTCTTGCCTGGTGTAGCGATATCTCCCTGATATCCCCACCCCAGACGGGGGGAGGGGTGGAAGAAACGGGGGGTCACAAGTGAAGTGAGGGAGGGGGAGCAGGAAATGAGGGAGGGGGGCGCAGGAAGTGAGGGGACGCAGGAAGTGAGAGAGGGGGAGCAGGAAGTGAGGGAGGGGGCGCAGGAAGTGAGGGAGGGAGGCGCAGGAAGTGAGGGAGGGGGGCGCAGGAAGTGAGGGGACGCAGGAAGCGAGAGATGGGGAGCAGGAAGTGAGGGAGGGGGGCGCAGGAAGTGAGGGAGGGGGGCGCAGGAAGTAAAGGAGGGTGAGCAGGAAGTGAGGGAGGGGGGCGCAGGAAGTGAGGGAGGGGGCGTGGGAAGTGAGGGAGGGGGAGCGGGAAGTGAAAGAGGAGGACAGGTCAACTGAAGGGGGAGGGGAAGGAGGTGTGGGTAGTGGAGGAGGCCAACATGGGGTGACTTTGTGCATGTGTGTGCATGTGTGTGTGTGTTGGGCTCACCTTGGAAGGGGCTGGAGGACTGCTGGGCCAGGGTCAGGTGTTCCTCCCCCAGGTGGTAGACTGGCTGGTGCTGGTTGATCTCCACGCTGGTGCACACATTACTCTCCCCGTGCAGGAAGAAGGTGAAGGAGCAGGACAGGTGTTCACTGGAGACAGAGACAGGGAGAGAGACACAGAGAGAGAGGGAGAGAGAGAGGGAGAGAGAGAGAGAGAGAGAGAGAGAGAGAGAGAGAGAGAGAGAGAGGGGGAGAGAGAGAGAGAGAGAAGGAGACAGAGATAGAGAGACAGAGATAGAGAGAGGGAGAGAGAGAGAGGGGGAGAGAGAGAGAGGGAGAGAGAGAGAGGGGGAGAGAGAGAAGACAAAGTGTGAGTCATTACAGCGTGAGCCCCTGTGAGGTGAACCGGGGAAAGGCTAGCCCTTCCATCCCCGTTCGCTGGATGACAAAGCCTTCCGAGAGGGGGGGGGGGGCGAGGGTCAGAAGGCTCGCGCCGCACGCCTGCTAACCACAGCGCCGAGAGGCGAGACGGGCCGCGCAGATCCAACCACCAGCTGGAACGCAGGAACACACCAAGTCTGCCCGCGCGACGCGAGCTTCCATCTCCCTCGACGAGCCGAGGCTCCGCTAATCCTGCCAATCACACTCTAAACAAATGAGACGGGGCCTTGGTCAGCTTAAAGAGAAGCCTTTTATAAACCCCCCTCCCTTCACCCACGCAGTGGTTATGCCAACATCGGCCCACACGGGAACATGGGCAGGTATAGTACTACGCTGTGTGTGTTTTGGATTTGTCTTCCTGGGTGTTGCGTTTTGTGTGGCCAACAACGGGGTGATCCCTGGCGCTCTGTCAAAGCAGCAGGCCCCGCCCCGGGCAGATACGCCAATTGCGCCGGGTTTGCGGCGACAGGCGCACCTGGCCCGCGCCAGCCCCACGCCCACCCGGGGGAGAGCGGCGAGGGAGCGAGGGATGAGAGTGAAAGAGAGAGAGAGAGCGCGAGACAAAGATGAGTAAGACATAGGGCACTGTGACTAACCCATCACCTTCTGTCGCTTATCTCTCTCTCTCTCTCTCTCTCTCTCTCTCTCTCTCTCTCTCTCTCTCTCTCTCACACACACACACACACACACACACACACAGGCACACGCAGGCTGGCACACACTCACACGAGCGGGCGGGCGGGCGAGCGAGCGGCCACCTGACAGACGACCAAATGAAAGCGGTCGAGTCGAAGTTGGGAGTGGATCAAAGAGGAGCGTCTCCTCTGAGGATTTAGTTAAGCAAATATCACCCTCCCTCCCTCCCTCCCTCCCTCCCTCCCTCCCTCCCTCCCTCCCTCCCTCCCTCCCTCCCTCCCTCCCTCCCTCCCTCCCTCCCTGCCACCCTCCCTCCCTCCCTGCCTCCCTGCCTCCCTCCCTCCCTCCCTCCCTGCCTCCCTGCCTCCCTCCCTCCCTCCCTCCCTCCCTGCCTCCCTCCCTCCCTGCCTCCCTCCCTCCCTCCCTCCCTCCCTCCCTCCCTCCCTCCCTCCCTCCCTCCCTGCCACCCTCCCTCCCTCCCTCCCGCTTGGCACCGCTGCTGCAGAGGATTAAAGGAAAGAAAAGGAGCAGAATAAAAGGAGCAGAAGAACTTAGGGACTAATAATATATCATCAAGACACACGGCGGGAGAACAGACACAGGAGAGAGGGAGGGAGAGAGACACACACAGAGAGAGGAACAGATGGAGAGAGGCACACGGAAAGGCAGAGAGAGAGAGAGAGAGAGAGAGAGAGAGAGAGAGAGAGAGAGAGAGAGAGAGAGAGAGAGAGAGAGAGAGAGAGAGAGAGAGAGAGAGAACAACAACAGCTCTACAGAGCATGTCGGTCTGTACATGAGAGGTCGTTCCACCTCAGCTTGACAGTAGGGCTGTTCACCAGCCTCCACCATCTTCCTGACAGCGGTCACCTTTCCGGCAGTCTGAGAGAGGCGTGTCCCTCCCTCCCCCGATGGAGGCTGGTGGAGGCCGTAAAGACAGCGTCGCACAGACCCCCGGTGGAGACAGCCTCGCGAAGCGCTCTCTGGAGAACAGGCTGCTTGGCTGGAGACACTCTGGCTGGCTGGTTTCCCCTGCCTGCCTGCCTGCCTGCCTGCCTCTCCCTGCCCTTGGGCCTGTCGGGCTAACGACGGAAGGAAGGGGGAGGAGGGGGGGGGGGGTAAACGAGGCCAGTTAAAGAGGCTGTTTAGTGACAGTGTACTGTGCACAGTCAGTTCCTACTGGGCTGCAGTGGACTAGTGGAAACAGGCCTCGTGAACAGGGCCGTCCATCGGCACTTCAAGAGCAGAGAGGGCTTTGTTGGCAAGGTGTGTCACAAGACCACCCAGGAACTCTGGGTTAAGCAGCGATGGCATGTGTGTGTGTGTGTGTGTGTGTGTGTAGAGTCAAGGCTGCTTCGATGAAGGTAGTAAGCACCTCACCCCTGTAGTCAGACAGCACACACACACAGATACACACACACACACAGATACACACACACACACACACACAAAGTGCAGGCCTCCAGGGCATTGCCAGCTCAGCCAACCACCTGTAGGGGTGTGAGAGCCGAGAGGGGAGGGGCTGGAGACAGAGCATGGCATGTGATCCACCCCCTCCAACCCCCCCCCCCCCTGTTGCCATGGCACCAGGGCACGAGGGAGAGAGCAGGTCTAGACTACAGCCAGGCAGAGATGAGCTGGCTGAGACAGGCCGGGCGGGCGGGAGGGAGGCCAGCTGACTTTCTAAATACTGTAGACCTGCACACAGGCTACAACTCCCGGCCTCATCATTGACTTACCCTCACGCAACAAACTCCCCTCCCCCCACACACGCACGCACACTACGTTCAGCAGTCACATGACCCCCAGCACGGCCTGGGCATCCAAACCCGCTGTACCAAGTGTCGAAAAACCAGTACGTCCACCAGGACAACACCACAGGTGTTGACGCCCCCCCCCCCCAGTTCAACCCCTCTCTCCCCTCCGAATACAAAAACAGCAGCACATGACCTAACCACTGTGTCACACACACACACACACACAGACAGGATTTAGCTGGAGCACTGGTAGAAAAGTGCAGCACCATCACATCAGTGGCGGGGGTGTGGTCGACGAGCCCCCAGCGCTCCTATTGTCCTGGCTCACGGCCGGCCACTCACACTGGAAGCTCTCAATTCTTCTGCAAACATCACCCCCCCTCCTCTCGGCCAGCCCCCTCCACACGCGCGAGCGCGCGCAGGCCGTGAGAGGTAAACAGAGACGGTGCGTGTGAGGCGGGGTGAGAACACCCTGTTCCCTCTGTCCGAGGAGAGGAGACAAGGAGAGGAAAACTAGCAGCTACTAGAGCCCTGTTCCAACACTCAGGAAGTGTCGGGTTTCCTTCATGGGGGTGCTGCTTGTACTGGTTACAGTGTGAGGGTAAAACAAGTGTGTGTGTGTGTGTGTCCAGGTGTGTTTGTGTGCACGGTTCAACCTACGGCTGAATCCAAAACAGACACAACCTGCCTGACTACCTCTCAAAAATGCAAATCCTGCCGGCCCTAATATCCCGTAGCATCCAGTAAGACCTTCCAGAGTGGAGAGAGAGGAACTGGGTCTGTGCCAGGCACCTGGAGGGGGGGTCATTTGCCTTCTGCCAGGCGTGCCAGCCAGGGAAATGAGGTGCCAGAAGGGCCACCAGGCACTTGTAGAGTGACAGAGGGCAGGGATGACCTGGTGGCAGTCAGGATCTATCACTGCCACGCAGGGGCCCGCACACTGTCCCCGGCGCTGCCAAACGGGCTTGGACAGCCGTGGGCAAACACACACACGCCAGGTATCGTATTGTAGGTATAGATAGTGAAACGGAAGACACCGTTTGTAGTGAACAGAAACTGAAACCATCCAATGGGAACTGGGGAGGGAGGGAGGCCGTCCCTTCAGCTGGAGCACGCTTCCTCACACACACGCAGTCTCTTTACTGCCGCGCTGTATCTCAGGACCACACACACACACACACAATGACATCATCCAAGGTCAAATGAGCTGATCTTGTACCGTCTCTGAGGGGACCACCCGTCACGCTCACACAGCGTTACTGGGGAGGGGGGGGGGGGGAGGCTGCTGGTTACCCCCGGCTACGACACGGTGCCCTGTCCAACACTGATCCCTCGGCCCTGATCTATGTTGAGGAGCATCATTGGAGAGCGATCATCAGTGATGATCCCAGGGTGACATCATGCCCCTCCTACTGTATGTCATACTACCATCATGAGTGAGTCTCACTCTCTCTCTCTCCCTCTCGCTCTCTCTCTCTCTCCCTCTCTCTCCCTCCCTCTCTCTCCCTCTCTCTCTTTCTCACACACACACACACACACACACACACGAAGCTCTGTCAGACGGCTGTACCACAGGACCCTGGAGGAGCGGCAGTACATTAAACTAACTATAAAAGAGGCACGCACACACACACACAAGGCCATATTACTTGGCATTGATTTCCCTCAGCCACAAATGGAGAAGGGAGGGTGTTACTTTATACATGTCAGCTTAGAGCTGTCACAGAGAGAGAAAGAGACAGAAGGGGGTGGAGAGAGAGAGAGAGAGAGAGAGAGAGAGAGGGAGAGAGAGGAGAGAGAAAAAGGATGAAGAGAGAACCTACAGGGGGAAAAAGAAAAATCCAATTGAGCCTCTCCTCTCTATCAGGGGGCGAAAGACAAGAGAGAGATACACCCAGAGTACTTCCTTTGAATACAGAGACTTCTGACAGGCTGTCCCATCTCCCTAATCCTGCTGCCGGAGCGCTCTGCGCACACACACGCGCACTCGCTCGCACGCACGCACAGCAGGCCTAGCAGAAGGTGGTGTTCTCCAGGGATGTGGGCTGGTGGTGCAGCCATGCAGGGATGTTCTCTGAGGTGAACTGCACACCACGTACCGACCTCTGCTGCCAGCGCAAGCAGTCCACAGGAAACACACACATACACACACTCTCTCTGGGGGACACACATTCACACACACGAGACAGGAGAGAGAGAGAGAGAGAGAGAGAGAGAGAGCAAGGGAGGGAGGGAGGGAGGGGAAAAAGAGAGAGAGAGACTCTGCCAGGAGGCCAGACAGATTAACTATGACGACTTGCTCGGACCGCCCCCCCCCCCCCCCCATATCCCTCCCCCTTCCTCCTTCCCCCACCTCTGCCACTGCCCTGGGTCACATGGGAATAGGAGGATTGGAATGTGAGGAATGCCTGGCGGAGGGACGGGCGGGGGGACGGAGGAGCCGAAGAGGAAGTGAGGGCAGAGTGGTGGGAAAGAACAAAAAATAAGATGTGGGGATTCTCCCATGCCTGACCTGTGCATGCCACCAGACGTGAGCTCCCGCTGCCCCACGCCAGCCCCCCCCCCCCCTCCCTCCCTCCTGAGGCTTGGCTACTAAAAAGCTGTGTTATGATGATGTGTTCCGGCATCTGTTCAGTTAAGGGGGATCAGGTCGTTGAGACTGTTGCTATTCTCTCATCTCCAGCTGGTGCGAGAGAGAGAGAGAGAGAGAGAGAGAGAGAGAGAGAGAGAGAGAGAGAGAGAGAGAGAGAGAGAGAGAGAGAGAGAGAGAGAGAGAGAGAGAGAGAGAGAGAGAGAGAGAGAGAGAGAGAGAGAGAGAGAAAAGAGAGAGAGAACAGAGAGCGAGAGAGAGAACAGAGAGAGAGAGCGAACAGAGGGGAGGGTATTAGAGAGGTGGGGAATTGATGGCCTAATCTCACTTTCCTGTGCTCAAGAGCCATATTTATCTGCTCTGCAGGATCTCTCCAGTGACACGATACGTTCAACAGAGCTGCCTGTCGGCCTGCCCTCCCATCTTTCCTGCCTGGCTTTCTGCCTGCCTGCCTGCCTGGCTTTCTGCCTGCCTGCCTGACTTTCTGCCTGCCTGTCATCCTAGCGGTCTGCCTGTCTGTCTGCCTCCATGGCTGTCTGGTGTCGTCATCCAGGGCCTGTCGTGTAGAGATGTGCTCTCACGCGGTCTAAACCTGCCATGAACACGCGTGTTCTCGTGAAGGCACGCCTGTTGCTCGGCGTGCTCGCGTGTCCATCTCCACGCCGGTTGACCACATTATGGGCTACTTGTGTCGCGTTATTGTTTGTCAGTACGCGTGTGTGTGTGCAGGGATAAATCTAGCGCTTCAGACCCAGACGGGAGGCTGTGTCTCTTTATCCTGCTCTGTCCTACTTAACGATGCGCTGCTCTCTGCTTCAGTCCCGCACAGCATGGAGAGGTGCCCCCCCCCCCATCTGACCACCCCGGAGAGGGAGAGAGAGATGGAGAGAGAGAGGGAGAGAGAGAGAGCTTGAGAGGGAGAGAGAGAGCTTGAGAGAGAGCTGGAGAGAGAGGGAGATGGAGAGAGAGAGAGAGAGAGAGAGAGAGAGAGAGAGAGAGAGAGAGAGAGAGAGGTGTTGGAGAAAAAAAAAGAAGAAAGAAAGAAAGAGAGAGGGATTAGAGAGAGAGGGTGCGCTGGAGGAAACAAAGAGAGGGAGAGAGGGAGGGAGGGGACACAAGGAGAGAGTAGATCTCGCACCCAGGCACGCCACACGCATGCATGCAAAGAGGAAGAAAAACTACAACAAATTACAACAAATACACTCACTCACAAAAGCCCCTCCCCACACACACACACACACACGCGCGCGCGTCAAACACAAGCATTCACGCGCACGAGCATATGCTCCAATTGCATAACGAGTCTGCCCGAGGACACAACGTCATTTGGCACGGCCGGGAATCGAACTGGCAACCTCCAGATGACTAGCCCGAGTCCCTAACCGCTCAGCCGCCTGACCGACTGTTAAATCAAATGCAGGAGATCAGGTGAGCGTTGAAGTGGCTGCAGTGTAGGCTGGGAGCTGGTGGAACACGCCCCATGTGGAGCGGGCCAGACACACCAAGAGGGGGCCCTGTAGCTGACCAATCCAGGACCGGCATCCTCCTTCCCCCTGGAAACCTGCCGTCCCAGGGTGCATCGCCCTGCTGCCATGACAACGAGGCAGCTCTCTCCCTCCTCTCCCGCGCTCTCCGTCTCCCTCCTTGCCCGCCTCCATCCGTCTCCCTAACAAATGGATGCTGCTGCTTTGCCCTGCCTCGACAGTGCAGTAGGGCATCCTCTCTCACACACACACACACACACACACAACACAGATTGTGAGGCGCGCCCCCGGGGCTGCGTAGCGAGCGCCCTGCTGAGGGGGGGGGGGGCTCCAGCCTGGTCTACAGGCGGCAGACAAAGCAGACACGCCCACAGAGCATGGAGCCTGTGTGTGTGTCCTCGTGCTGTTTCACCTGTGGGAGGACACACACACACTCACACCCCCCACCCCCCCCCCGTGCAAACACAGCATCGGGGCGTGGGAGAGCGGGAGGAGAGAGGGAGGGAGATCGGGAGAGGGAGTTAGAGATGTGCATTGGTGCGTGTCTGTGTGAAAGTGAGAGAGAGACAGAGAGAGAGAGTGTTGTGGACTCAATTTGCTCTTTTTTTCTCTCTTTTGAGAGAGAGAGAGAGAGAGAGAGAGAGAGAGAGGGAGAGGGAGAGAGAGAGAGGGGTGATGTAAGCATTTCAAACACGCTGAGGTTTGGGGTTCGGGCTGCGAACACAAGCGAGCGTCCTCCAATGAGGAGGCCCTCGGTGACGCCGCGCAGACCCAACAGGAGGGGGGAGGGCGTGCGGAGGACGACGACAACATAGCAACAGCAGACGGGAGCGCGTTCTGGCGCCTTCCGACGGTCTGCGGGTTTATCAGTGACGGGAGAATTAGGCTAGGCTGCACCACACGACGTGCACACACACACACCTATCCCACTGAGAGGCCGCCATTCAGACACCCTTTCCGCCGCCGCGAGCCACAGCTGTGTGGGGTTCCACGTACGCGCATGTGGGCCACACGCTCAGCGCTGAGGCATCGTGTGCAGCCTGTCGCAGCTGAGGTGAAAGGGGAAGTTTCCAGAAAAGAAAAAAAAAACACGAATTAGCGGCCAGCTTTGCATAAGACCTTACAGCTGGCGACTCCTTTCGGTGACGGCCCGTTTTGGACACGGCCGGTGGAGTCGACTGTCTGACTGTGACGTAGCGCAGGACACAGATTGGATTGAATGCCAGAGCAGTCCTCTGATTAGGCCTAGGTCCGGGCTAGGTCTAGTATCTGGCCTGAATGACTGTTCTGAGGTCGAGTGCTGTCCCATCAAGCTCCTGGGCGGCCAATCGGGAGCACACACACCTGCCCCCGGGAGAAAGGGGAAATGATGAAAGGTGTGTGTGTGTTGGGATGAGAAGCTCTAACCGCCCTGCTGGATGGAGGTTCCTGTGGGACACATCCCCCCCCCAGACGCACACAGCCCTATACGGCGGCTCCTTGGGGACAAACCTAAATCATTTCCACGGTGGGGGGGGGAAAAAAACACTGCTGGGGAGACGGCGGAAACCGAGCAGACGCCTACGCCCCACTTCCGGAGGGAAACACAAGACAGAGTCATTTTCCTTAAGCCGGCATCGGATGCGTCGGCTGAGGCAGGGCGCGGAGGCTGCTGGAACGTGACCACCTGTTCGCTTCTGGATGTGGGCTCTGTGTGTGTGTGTGTGTGCGTGGGGTGATATCTGGGCTTACAGAACCAAAGAGCCAAAACTTGTCTTGAGGATATCCGTCACACCTCCCGGACCACACGTGTGTCCCCTGGGCGGCGTGGGAGGGAGGGGAGGGGGTTCATAAAGGAGCGGAAAAACAACAACATCCTAAACAGAAAGGCTGCATTCTGGGTGGCTTGGACCCAGGGTATATATTTATACCTCCCTGGCCTGGCCTGAGCAGCGAGAGTGGAGAGGGAGGGAGGGAGAGAGTGGGGGGGGGGGGGGTGAGAGAGGGGGAGAGCTGAAGGGAGGAGGAGCGAGAGAGACTGCGAATTCCAGTACTGAGGAAACCCCATTGTTCTGTTTCCCTCAACTTGGTCAGAGAGAGAGAGAGAGAGAGAGAGAGTGCGTGAGCGAGCGAGAGCAGGACTACTGTTTGGCAAGCACACTAGAGGCCCTAGAGTTCCCAGTAGCACAGAGTGGAGGGTGCAAAGACTATTAACATCCTGCTGTCTGCCAGGCCGACTACGAAGGCTGGGACAGGACTGGTGCTCGCATATCAACACCCCAGATATCTACATCTGGATCCTCTCGAAAATCCACCAGATAACATGCTGGACTTGACATGGATGGGACTCTCTCACACTCTCTCTCTCTCTGTGTCACACACACAGACAGACACAGACAGACACAGACAGACAAAGACAGACAGAGACAGACACACACACACACACAGACACGGCAGGTTCCCAGAATGCAGGCTGGCTTCTGTGGTTACATAGCTTCCTAGGGATTCTGCCAACAACACTAGCGAGACGCTGCTCTCAGAACAAATACAACAACAACAACAAAAAGCACAAAGCCGAGGCCTCCACTGTACGGCCCCCATTCACCCGGGCTGCCATTCCTCCATCTCTCTGTCCCTCCATCTCTCTCTGTCCCTCCATCTCTCTCTGTCCCTCCATCTCTCTGTCCCTCCATCTCTCTCTGTCCCTCCATCTCTCTCTGTCCCTCCATCTCTCTGCCCCTCCATCTCTCTCTGTCCCTCCATCTCTCTGTCCCTCCATCTCTCTGTCCCTCCATCTCTCTGTCCCTCCATCTCTCTGTCCCTCCATCTCTCTCTGTCCTTCCATCTCTCTCTGTCCCTCCATCTCTCTGTCCCTCCATCTCTCTGTCCCTCCATCTCTCTCTCTCTGTCCTTCCATCTCTCTGTCCCTCCATCTCTCTCTGTCCTTCCATCTCTCTCTGTCCCTCCATCTCTCTGACCCTCCATCTCTCTGACCCTCCATCTCTCTGTCCCTCCATCTCTCTGACCCTCCATCTCTCTGTCCCTCCATCTCTCTGTCCCTCCATCTCTCTGACCCTCCATCTCTCTGTCCCTCCATCTCTCTGACCCTCCATCTCTCTGTCCCTCCATCTCTCTGTCCCTCCATCTCTCTGTCCCTCCATCTCTCTGACCCTCCATCTCTCTGTCCCTCCATCTCTCTCCAGCTCTCTCTCAGCCTGAATGCGGGTCCTCTCCTCTCCCCTGCTCTGAGGGGCTCCGTTCAGGACTGTCACCTCCACTAGGCTGTCATGTGCGGTGCTTCAACCTGACACAACGACATGTATTTAAATATGAAGAAAAAAGAGAGGGTGGATCTAAACACCCATGGCCACGCGAACACCACACACACACACACACACACAGAGGGGCCAATAGGGCCAGACGGCGTTGGGAGTCCAGGCTGAACCCAGCGTCAGGTGCTGAACCCAGGACCTGCCAACTCTGGTGCCGCCTCTGGTGTTGTTGATGTTTTTCACCCCCGCCGGTAGTGCCAGACTCTCTGGTGACAAAGCAGAACAGCGAGGGGCCTGTTCTGCTCTGCACCAGGAGGAGGTGGAGGTGTGTGGGTGGGGTGGAGGGAGATGTGGTTTGGTAAACAGAATACAGTAACTGGGGGGGGAGGGTCCGGGGTGGAAGGTCGGAGGCCTTACCTCTTGTTGATGGGCTTTTCGTCCTTCTCGTAGGGCTTGACGAACCACCTGCCGATGCGCACAAAGCCGCGGTTCATCAGGCAGCGCTCCAGCAGGCTGTGGATGGCCTTGAACAGGAGCGTGCGACACTCGTACGACAGGCCGCTCTCCCACACGCCGTCCTCCTCAGCTGAGAGAGGGAGAGAGAGAGAGTGAGAGAGATAGAGGGAGAGAGAGAGAGGGAGAGAGAAGCAAAGATGACGTTACAACGAGATGAGAACAATCTCAAACAACAACTGCTGCTCCTTCACAGACTTTGGTTATTTTGGCGCGTCTGCATGCGAGACCAAAACTCATGCTTCCGTTCATCCCCTTCAGAACGGCTTTTGAACAGATTGAGAGACTGCTCTAGAACGTCTGGTAAAGGGGAGGGAATATTCCAGACCCGGGGCCCCCCTGCTGAGAGAGTTCTGAAACGGCAGCTCAAGTCGGCACACGCAGAGAGCACACAGTCAATCCACGGAGCCCATCTCCCCCGCGCAACACAGGAACACAAGATCACTCCCAGTCACACGTCAAAGTATGACATGCTGCTTGCTAATGAGGCATCACAGATCACCGTTTGTGGGTCGTGGATCAGAAGAGGGACTGCTAAATGTGACCTATGCAGTCAAAGAAAGACTACTACCCTTCCCAATCTCACACAGACTGACACAGGCTCGTGAGCTGAGCCACAGAGCTAATTGGTCTTTAGTTTACGTTCATCATGACACGTCGAACAGATTAGACCGAACTTGAAACAGCAACAGAACACTGCCAATTTCTAAGGTGAGAAGCCTGTCACACAATACTCGGTTGCAACCGGCAAGATAGCTGTCTCTACGACGCGGAAAAACGGTGTTCAACTCACGGAGCCTGGCTTGTTTCCCTCCAAACGGTGTTATTATAAGTCTTGACCGTTTGATTATCTGGTCATTTCTTACGGTTTGATTACCGAAACGGTTTGACGTACGGTTCCGAGTTGCTGTTTGGAGTTCTGCATCGCGGAGGTTTCTGCGTGGTCCGTATACATTCCGGCTCCGGAGGATGAAAAACTCCCAGACAAAGCACACAGTTCCCCTTTGATTTCCCGCCGGCCATCCCTCAACCTCCTAAATGAAAAGAGGCGATTCCCGTCGTGCTCTCCAAGGGGGGAAAGCCCTGCTTCGTGTCACATCTGCAGCATGGCAGACCGACGCTGTGCGTGGATTGTTTTCAAACATGCCGGAGGAAGAACGCAAAAGGGGTTCCTGACTGGATGCCGCCGGCACAGATGTGTTAAGAAGCTGATTCTTATCAGCGGGGGCACGTTCAGATGAGGGAAGTGTTTGTGTGTGGCCTGGCCTGTACCAAGCACTCCAGCCAGTACAACTGTGGCTCCCGGGGCACAGAGCACAAACAAACAAAATAGACAGTGAAACCTTTTTTTTTTTTTTGGGGGGGGGGGGGGGGGGGCGTTTCCTGACATGCAAAAGAGAGCCTTATCTTTGTGGACTCCGGGAGAGCAGATGTTAACTGCTTGGAGGGGGTGGGGCGGGGTGGGGTGGGGGGGGTCAGGACAGGGTTGCTTTCGCTTGATGCTTTGAGAAACCACAGCGCATGTCGTTAACAGATGGAGGAGGTTCCTCCATTCGGCGGCCACCTCCAGGCTACTGCCTGAGGTTAGAGGCCGGGTGGCCTCCTGGCTTGCTGGAGGCAGGACCAAGCCTCAGGGCCCCAGCCTCCAGCCTCGACACCAGCCCCGTAAGACCCGGGGTTTGTTTCTGGATCACGTTCTGCTGTGGCCTGGATGCGCCGCTAATCTCATTAACAGCCACTGCTCACATCTTAGAGCACTTAAGCTCCTTTCAAACATGTCCCCAGCAAACACGTCCCTGCGTGCGGCCTGCGAACACAGGGGGAGGGAGGAGGAGGATGGGGTCCAGGCGTGACCCACCACGTGTAGAACCGTATTTAAGGAGACACCGTTGGGTGATTCCACCAGGCCGGGGAGCTGCGGCGCAGGGTAATAAACGCAGGTAAATGAAAATGTATTGACTCTGAGGAGGGGAAGGGGGGGGTGGGCTGCCTTCGCAGATGCCGAGGTAAAAACCCACGGGCAGAAATGATTACGACGCTATCAAAAGAGGAAATTAAAGTGCCGTTCTGTGCATAGAGGACTGGGGAGCCTGTTTAAGGGAAGCTCATATATTTTTCATGGGTTTAAGTAGAGGGCCAGCTACATTTCATAGTTGCACTTGTAAACAACCGCCTGAGAAACGTACAAAATAAAATTCTAACCCTATTGGCCCAGGGCAGAGGACCCTTCCCCCCGTCTCCCCATCAACACACACACACACCTCTCTCCAGGCACCCTGCTGAGAGTATGACCTTGTTCTTCTGACTCTAACCCCTCCCCACCGCTCTCTCCCTCTCTCCCTCTCCCCCTCTCCCTCTCTCTCTCTCTCCAACCCGTCTAACAGAAACATCTCCCATTCC